>NW_010388935.1:17530-28611 GCF_000710305.1 Buceros rhinoceros silvestris | reverse complement strand
CACGTGAATACAGTGAGTTTGAATACAGTATATTAGTATGTTAATATATAATTTAATTGCAGAACGTAATTCATAATGAAAAATGCAAATAAGAACTATGTTTACAGATCTATATTAGCTTTATTATTTTTACTGTAAAATAGTGACATTATTTCAGAATATGTTTTTGGGAAAATAGTCTAACTAAAATGCTGGAGCGCAATTAGAAAGTTTCCAAATGTCTCATTCTAGTGACTGCCTTCATCTTTGGTTTGTCACGCATGTACAGATTTTTAACTTGTAATATGCGTAAGAGTTCAGAAACCTCTCCCTTTCCAAAACTTTATGGAAGTTTTTACTGAGATCTTTTCCCTTCTCCTGTATTGTCACTATTCCTATTTCTCCTATTATGTCACTGTAACAGAGTAGGGAATGTGCCTTAATGCCATACTTAGTGAAGGAATGAACCCATAGAGATTACAAGGTTGGAAAATGTAGCTCTTGACTGTCAGTATGATTAAAACTAATCTGTTTGAGGGTTTTTTTTGTCAGAATTAACAGAATGGTTTATGAAATTAAAAAAAAAAAGAGGTAACCACCTGCCAATTTTTTACTTTTTGTTTCAATTTTAATATGGTATGATGAGAGTTTCCCAGTGGAAAGGGAGCAGTTGAAGAGGAATTTAATTTGGAGAATAAATTTCTTTTTCTATAACACTAAGGCATGATTTAAATCTCACTTTAGCCTGGTCCCAAACACAAGCAATGCTGAAAAGATTACAGATTTAGCTAGAAGGAGGTCTAAACAAGAGGGGAAAGTGGTGTTGTTTCTTTCACTGCAGCAGTAAAAATAGTCTGTGATAAGATCAGTGAATGCTTAATACGCCTTATGGTTTATAGGACAATTAGCACTCGCTCGGTATCGGAAAAGCTTATCAATACTCAGGCTGATATAGTACTGGATTGCTCAATCTACCACTTCCATTGGTGATCTAACTTTCATACAGACAATGCTAAATATGTATTTTATCTAGTAATAGTAAATTTCCCCTGTAACGTTTTTCATCCCTTTGGAGAGCTGGATGTATTTGTGATGTCTGGCAGCATTCTACAGGTTGTGCTGTGATGAAAAAAGGCATTTTTTTCAGAAGTTTTGTTTCTTAAATTTTTAAATGCCTTTATTACACAGGAGATTAGTAGCCAAGATGGCAAACTGGAATGTTTATATTAGCTAGTTATGGTGCTTACAGTTGTAGGTTTTCTGTGCACTTACATGTGTGATATTGTGAATATTGTGCAATACTCACTTGAGCACATCACTGATGATATCAAAATGGATTCCTTCCTGGTGGAACCAGGTGGATTCAAGACTGAATCCACCTAACAGGCCTCCATCCAGAGATGTCTGCATGAAATGAGGATACAAGATCCTCCAGAACCTCTCTACACATGCATGGTGCCTATGGTTGGCAAGTGACAATATATACACATCACAGCTGGTTAAGACATGAGGTCCTGGAACCACAACTATCAGCAACAAATTAAACAGTGGTCTCTCGCTCTTTGCTCTGTGCTTGTTAGTAAGGCAAAGACATTCATTAACTGCTGTATTACAACTAGCACAGATTTTGATGTTCAAGCTCAAAACAACTTACAGAATCTTTAGAAAAATTCTTCCCCAAACCATGATGCAAACAAAACCACTGATTCACACTTTTAAAATACGGACTACCTGGATAATTCTTCATATCTTGAACACCACAGGGGAAAATCAGAGCAAGTACAGAGTGAGATTTTTTTGTCAGCCAAGCTTCTTCATAGAATGAAGCACCCACAACATAAATTAACTAGCATAGTCATCAAAACTTTTTAGATACATCAGTTGGTGCCTGTGCAGAGGAAGAGGTTAAGATTTGCTTTTTTTTTCTACCTAATGTACTATATAAAAATTCATGAGTCCTCTGATGTCAGTGATGTCGCAGTGACAGAGAATACAGAAAAAGGGAAAGAACGCAATCCTATGACTGAAATTCAAGAGCTGAAAGGCTGCACGTTTAGGCTTACATAAAGCAGATGTATTTTGTTGCCATGAATGCGTTTCACTGAACAATTTGACAACAAGGGATATGACAAAAAGCTTATGCAGTGATGTTTGCTGTGTGCCTGCCTATTATCAGCCTCTCATTTTTATGAGCTGAACTGATTTACGGAGTTCAAGCTCCTATCACTTATGAGCAGAATGGGTATGAGATGAACCATGCTGACAGCACTTCTCCTTAATGAGATAAAAGGGTGAATAGAGTACAATGTTGCCTAATAAAATAATAACTCTTTCAGTTGGGGTTAATTATCTATCTTCATGATACAGATAAATGGTCTTCAAGAAAATTTTCTTGGGTTTCAGGGAACTATTATGGAATTACGTATCTTTTTTCTTTCTCTTTTTTGTATACAGAAGGCTTTCAAAGGCATTCTTCGGAAATATCCAGCCTAACAATTATGAATAAAAATGCAAACCTTGTAATTAAGTTTGAGGTCATGTCATACAACAAGAGATGTAATTTCAAGATCAAGTAAGCCTCATTACAAGGTTATAGGAAGCCAAAGCTTCCAAGCATTGGTATTGCTCTACAAACATGAAAAGCATTTCTTGTAATCTTTCCTAATCTCCCACTTGCAGGTGGAATTGAAAAAGAAACTTAAACAGAATGTGTGGATTAACAATATCTTCATGAAGATATTATTGGTCAGCATTCAAAAAAGACACAGGGAATGGTGGAAGACAGAAGATTATGTTAGCTGCTATCTGGTCATTAATGGCACTTGTGGCTCTAATCAGATCCCTAAATTATGTACGCAGAGGAGCAGAAATAACCCTATCCCATCTTCCTGTTTCCTCTGACCCACAGGTTTCATTACTGCTTTATCAGAACAGACTGTTATGATACTATTTCTGCTACATTTGTTGAGGTATTTGAATAGACATGTTTGTCACAAGAAGGAGAACGAGGTGGCTGACAACAGACTATTAGAAATGTGTGGCCTCTAGGTTTTTTTACAAAAAACCTTTTTAATAGTTATGGCTAGTGGGACGGGGCAAGAAATATTTTGATGGGACTCACAGAGGGCAGAAAACAAGTTATTTCTTAACCTTAACATTTAAGAAAATATTTAAAGGAAGGAACAAAGCCAACTAACAACCGTGAGGAGCAACAAAAGCTTATATGGCACTATCATCTGAAATCACTGGTACATGTATGTGAATGAACACCTGAACAACATCCATTGCAGATAGAAATTCATAAACAGTGAAGCAAGTATAGTCTTGATATTTTATACAAATTACTGTAATCAAATTAACTAGCAAAATCAAATCTCAGGTAGAAGGATTATTTGCGTGTCTATGGCTCCATATAAGATTATGCTATACACTTATGTAAGAAGCTTTTTCTCTAAAAATTGATAAACAGTTCACATGCATCTTTGACTTTGCCGTCTGACAAATGAATAAGGTATGCAAGTACTAATCTAATTTGAAGATTTGGAAATGGAGATGCTAAGTGCCTCTCAATGTCAAACGGTAAGTCTTGTTAGCAGTGTAAAGAGTAGAAGCTAAAACTTCTCACCTAGTTTCTCTGTTAAGTTTCAAACTACTACCTTTTGTTTACCTCTCACTTTTTGCAAACAACAAAAGAATAGTGTCAACTTTAAAGACCTTAATTTCAATAACAATTTATTATTAAATAAATATTCATTTTTATCAGCTCTAAATTCCAGAATCTTTCATGTAGGAGGACAGGCTCCTCATGACACATGAGCAGATTATTTTCATAATGGTTAGTGGGGCAGTATCTGCAGTAACTGAAGTAGTCTGTAACAGTCTGAGATAATGTGCGGAATCCAGTGGTCACATAGGTATATCTTTTGGACAAGGTAGGTGAACAGTAATTCATCATGAATGAATTTATACATATTTTCTGTATTAGCATTTCCTAAAAAATAGCTATGTAACAATAGCAAAAGCAGGATATTGTATCCGCAATCGGGATAAAGTAAACCAAACCTTCTATGCATAGAAATAGTCTCTGGTCAAGAGACACACGTGCAGATGTTTAGATTTTGGAACTGTCAGCTCAATTTTCTTCCAGATGACAGGGGATGCCTTTAACAAAGTTTAATAAAACATATTAAAAAATCGTGCAAGCAGTCATTTCTTCAAAGAAGGAAATCGTTGCCGTGTATTTTACACTGCCATTGTGTAATTCTAGGTATTTCAAATAAGAAATCCTAAATGTTCAGTTTTTCATAACATTATCTTTTTGAAAAATAATCACATATATGCAAAATTTGCCCTTCTATTACAGGTATGTGTCCCATAGTGATACATGAAGTTCTCTACTTTGGATTTGAAAGCTTAGTTGAAAAATGTAGTTGTAAGGACTGGAGCATTGTTGAGCTCACAGTGAAGATGATGATTTTCCTGTACAGGTTGATGTTGTCTAAGATTAAACAGAAAAAAAAATTGTAACAGTTTCATTTTTTTTTGGACAAGAAATTTTCACATGGGCATAGAACAGCCTGAGGGTTTATTTCTTAGTAATTATATTCACACAAGGATTTCGCAATGCATCAAGTATAGGATGTAAGTAGCTATCTGGAGCATTTTAGTTCCCATATCTTTGGAGTAGAATTCAAAATGCAATCTTTCAAGTCCGAAGAAAGAGGTATGCATAATGTTCCGCTTTCAGGAAACTACCCTAACTAGCAAACTATTGGATGTTCAGGGTAGGGGCAGCTGCTGTACTTTTGATTCTGATGACAATCTCTTGGAAAGTCTGTAGTCCTGTTCTCAGATAGATTTGGGATTGTGATTTTTCGATGGTGGAAACCTAAATATACTTGTGTCTGGTTCTGTGCCCCCAAATTCCTCTCCATCTGAACCCTTTGGCTTTGCAACATTCTTTAACTCTTATCTACATTTTATCACTCTTATTTACTCTTGTATGTCAGAGAACCTGTGATCAGAAATCAGGACCTTAGAATCTCAAAATGATACAAGGAAGAAGGTTTAACAAGTCAGAGAAAAACCCCTATATGCTGAGTACACCTGTGAGAATTTAGCAGAAAAAAACAGAATGTTTGAGAGCATGAGATCCCTATGTTATCCCTAGGAATGGAGATTCCTTGAGCTGGCATAAATAATGGCTGAAGAAGGAAAGCCTGTGGAGATAGGATGGCCCTATCTGCTTAGCCTAGGATGGCTAAGCAAAGAGACAAAAAATTTTGATGGTCTTAGTGTCTGAATAAAGACCTTTGCCTAATTAACTGCAAAGTGAGTTAGAATTCACACCTCTCAATATGCTAAAAAGCCAAAAGCAGAACAGGCCAAACATGTATGAGTAGGTTACTCAAGTCTCCATCCAAACCATGCTAAATGTCACCTAAGAGGTAGAGACAGAGTTAGGGGATAAAAAGCCAGGAGGGGTGATACCTGTCTGTGGAGAAAAAAACGAACTTAGCAGAAACAGTTGATGGGCTGTACTCTTCTTCCTTCACGCAAGACAGAGGTGCTTTCTTGGTAAGAATTGAGCTCTCACCATCTGGTGAAAATACCCATGATAGTTTTGTCTAGCGTTAATATTACACATTAGTTATAAGCGCTATTGCAGTGAGTGCATTTATCAATGGCAATTCCAAATCTGTTGTATCTGTCACCTTAATAAAATTTTTATTATTTGTATTGGCTTTGCAAAACTGTTTCAGTGCAATTCTTTTTGGGCTTTGGCAAGCAAACACCAAACCTATAACATGACAGTGCCTTAGACAGGAAATACACAAGAGAGAATGATTGCCTAATAAAATTAACTTAGTCTTTCTACATCATGTATTTACTTATTTCTGCTAATAAATTAGGAAATCATTCTGCTAATAAATTAACATTCTTAGAAAAAAATAATAGGGAAGAGTCCTGGTTTTGCTGGAGCTCTTCTCCTCCCTGATTTATACCAGGTGCTGGTCTGTCATTTTCTCTTCCAGAAGCCTGGCAGGCTTTCATTCCATGAGGGTGAATTTCAGTTCTGTAGAGCATCGTTTAACCTTGGAATAAATGATTGCAGAGTAACATGTCTGGGTTATGCCTGTGTAGAAAGGAAATAATCTGTGTCTTAAAACTTTGTACAAGGAGTCTCTATGGTGAAGCAACTGCTTTTAAAGCCAAAACTTCTTTTAAGAAAATCTCTTCCAAGGGGATAAACTCACCAGGCAAAATCTTACCTGTCTGGTGCAAGGTTAGAATGGAGGAGTAAACAGCCCAGCAACATGCTGGGTCATTTTGATTTGAAGTTGTGTAGGGGACAAATCTTTCAATTAACAAAAAATTGTCCTTAATAATCTTGATGAGATGTTTTCTGGCTTCTTAAGAAACAGAGATGGAAAAATAGTGAAGCTGAGTAAATGGAATTCGAGTGTAAGATTATAATAAGACAGAGTTAATTCGTCTAGTTTCAGGGTTAATTGTAAGGCTTCAGTACAGCTCTGAAGATAACGGGCCAAATCATTTTTTAATGTGAGTAGCACTAAGTTCCCTAACATCTACATGAGACTGGAGTGTAAGTCCAAATACATTACATAAAAAAATACAGTGTGTAATTGAGACACAAGAAGGAAAAAGAAGCACTTGTCCTGGGAAAACAGGATTTCTTCCACCCTCAGGCTGTAAATTTAGCAACTTCCCAAGCAGCAAGTTTCTTTTTACATCCTCCCCTCCTCTGACATTCAAGCTTAGACCTATGGTGATAAAATAGACAGTATATTATTATGTACTGTATTATTGACTGAGGGGTGAATGTGTTCTTAGCATTGTAGAAGCAAGTAAGAGGACACAGATCTTACCCTAAGGACCTTGCAATGTAGGTCAGACACAAGCAAAACAGCTCAGGCACATCAAAAATTGACTAACAGCACATACCCAAGGTGGTGAGGAAATTCTGGAATCCTTACAGAGGTTAAATTTGAAAGTCTTTGAAAGAGTGGGGGTTAGGGAAATAATTTAAGGTGTGATTTGAGGGAGATTGAACTAGATAATAAAAAAGTTGGTGCGCAGGTGTGCGGGGATCTGACACAGCCCTGCAGCAGCTGAACCTATAACGAGCTATGAGTGTCAGACATGGGGTGTCAACAGAGAAGAGGGCAATAATGCAAAAGCCTGAAAAGAGACAATACCAGAGAGGCAGAAGGGAAATTTGTGCTGTAGGTAAAGTAGCAAAAGAATGATGATGAGGCAGTTTTGAAGGAGTGGAATAACTCGTACCAGCATTCTAGAGGTCTTAAAAAGCAATTAGATATGACTGCAATACCAAATGTAACCTCTCGGCTTGGTTTTCTCTCTGTGAACACAAAACATAACGAGGAGAAGAAAATGATGAAATGAGTTGTATTTTGATTGGAAAAAGTTTCCTTTCACCTGCCTTGTCCCTTTATGTACTTAACAATGAAGTTAAGGTTCATACTGCTATGTACTGTTTTATATACTTTTTCAAGTCTCTGTTAGAACAATATTGTCCTAAACACATTTTCTGATCATCTGTTTGTTAATGACTCTGTGACATCCGTTAACAAAACCTTTTCAGAAATGCTTCTCTTCCCCGCTGAAAGAGATATTTGCTATCTTTTGCTTAAATAACATTCTTTCTTTCAAGCTGTTTTAATTTAATCAGGTAAATTTCTCATTCCCATTTACTTTTGAAGCTTCAGAAATTCACCGTTAGTACAAGATTTGATAGCAAAGGGTAACATATAACTACTGGTAGGTATTATTTAGAACAATGTGGTTTTTTTCCCTTTTTTTTGAATAAATAAGACCATCTTCCTTCAGAAAATTAATTTCTCAAACCAACTCAAACCAACTGCCCAAGCAAAATTTGGATGTGACTAAAATAATAATGGAGAAAATAAGCCATCTTGCAGCCACGTTTTAGGAGATAGTATAATTTCCTATCATGAGAGAATGGAAGACAGATTTACACCATTCACTACCTCAATAGGAATTTACACACTTCTTCCCATCACCCAAAAATCCCAGAGGAACTGCCAAAATCAACTGGCATGGCATGTGTGGTTCCTGGGAGAATGTTGCTGTGAGTCACACCTGCTGGAAGCAGTGCTGACTCCATTGGTGGTGGTTAACCCCCAGTCCTGAAATAGCACACTGCACCACTGTCCTTATGTTGAACTCTCTATTATTCTTTACCTTTATCAAAATACTGATTTTTTTTATATAGGAAAAAAAAGAGAAACTAATAGATATGCCTGCTTTGGTTTTCAATATAGGACAGTGAGGTTGATAACAGTCTGAATCAGACTACAACAAACACTTTTCATTATGGTATAGACAGCTGTGGGTACTTGGGTGTCTAGGATTATCCAGATTTTATAATGGAGACATTTTGACGCTGTCGGGAAGTACTATGTCAAACTCAGAGTCTTTATTGACCTCATTGCTGCCAAAAGGGCTAAGAAAATTTGGCCTTCTGCAGCTGCTTGGTGGGTTATTCCTTTTTCTCTCTTGAGACTTAAAGCTGGCCTGTGTCAGCACTCTGTAAGGCAGTGCACAAAGATGTTTTGTACGGCAGTTGTTTCTTTGTCAGTGCTGCAGATTTCAGATTTATTTTGTCCCAGATGTTGCCTCTCTTCGCACAACCAAACTCAGTGGAAGCATCAATGAGGCCTGCACGTTACTTCAGTAACTGATGGTGGCTGCCACTGCATCCTCATTACAGGTTGGAAAGAAAAAAGTTCTTGCTCTAAAAGTGACACTGACTTCAGATTTAGTAGAGCCCCAGAGGCAGTGCTGAATCTTTCCCTCCTATTGTGATAGAGGTTGTAAAGTTAAGTGAGACACTGAAATTAGATCTGTAGGCCTTCCCTCAGCTCTTTGCCATGCGTGATGGACTCTCAGAATATCCTGTTCCTTGCCGTAATTATAAACTGAATAGGGATCAAATGTGCTTTGAAGTTATTTGTTTAGAATAACAATCTGCATGTTTTGCATTCTTCCTGAATTAGTAATTGTGAGCTGTGACATCCAGCTCCTTTCCATGTCATCTCCCCTTCTCTCTACACTCATTATAATTTGTGGTCCAGGAATGGTTCATATTAAACCCTGTTTAGTAGCCCTAAGGAATTTAACAGCCACTTAAATGAAGCCACTGAGGATTTGCCATACAATGGAAACTGTTGACAAAAAAAAATGTGCAAGATCTTCTGCTGTGCTCTGTGTGAGCTGTGACTGGAGCATTCATGGTTCCCATGGTGCTGAGTGGACTCTATATTGACAAAAATTGCCCGGAGTCTCCTCCAGTATGAGCAGCGCTGGACCACAGCACATCCCTGGCTATGTACCACAGACGCTTTGAATACATTGGAGACTGACTCATATATCATCCAAATCCTGTCCTGAGTACCGAAGAAGACAACACAAGAAGCAAACTACTGCACACCAAGTGGCAAAGAGCAACACTCTACTTTCACTTAGGTAAATGAAACTTGGTTCTCTTTTCTCAAGAACTGTGGGAAGAGATAGTGCCGAAATACTGCTTTTCTCAATTCCTTTGAATTTTCTGTTAAACATTTTACTGGTACATTTCCTAAAGAGAAAAATCATCTGAGACAAGGTAATTATTTTTAGGAATTTTTTCACCTCCTTTTTCTGTCTAAGTTCTAATTACCTACTGACCTATGTGGTATTGTTTTTTTCTCTCATTATTATAATTGGAAAAGACAGTGATGATACTAAACCATCAACCAAATGAAAAATGTTGAAATTGATTTATGTCAAGCTGTTTTCAAATGTGAATTCCTTTAGTAACAGCAAGACACAACAATAATAAAGGGTGGTGGTGGTACTGAGAGAAATAAAGGATGGAGACAGATGGGAGCAGGCAGACATGTCAGAAAAACATATCAAGAATGAGAAAAATGTGGCTTAGCTGAGGGTATGTGAAGGGATATAAGGTGGATGAAAGTAAAGTCTAAAAAATGTATATTAGAAGGGCTGAGGAGCAAGTAGGATATTAGGGGATTAAAAAGCTTGATGAGAATGGAAGAAGCATGAAGAAAAATAGGAGAGATATTTTTAGTTTGTGTTACCCAGCAGGAGGTAAAAATCTGTGTTAGGTATTGGCTAGACCAAAAATAATAATAAAAAATGTTTTAAAAAAAAGAGTTAAGACTTTTACACTTTATAAAGCAATCATTTTGGGCAAGAGCTAACTTTAAATGTAAGTCAAACCATAATGTTAATTGCCAGAGATTCTAGCAAATGCTGATTTTTATACACTTATGCAGGGTGAATGTGAAGATTTAAGAAGAAGAAGAAGATTTTAAACCTAGTAGTTTGAATCATTGAATTTATTCTTTCTCACTTCTATCAATTCTGCCTTTTACTTTTCCTTATCAGTATATTCACATTTAAGCAGAAAGCAAAATCTAATTAAAAGCGCCTTCAAAAATATACCTTACATTGCACTTCCTATGATCAAAGCATATATGATTGCTCTTGTAGGAAAACATCAGCAGAGTCCTTAAGGAAGGTTAGAAGTCATCCCAAACTGCAGAGGGCATTTCACACACCCTCACCCCCAGTCACCTTTTCTACAGTAATATAGAATGATTTTATAGTCTGACCATCTTATTTCAGAGAATATCAGACTGTATATAAAAGGGTGTTGTCAGTGAAAATACAGTTTAAGCAGTGAATGCTAACAGGCAGTAGAGAATTTGGTGTGTGTGAATGTCTGAAATAGACCTTTTGAACTCTCAGAGTGAAGCCTGCTTCTTGCTGGATGCAACAGGTATGGGCTGGTGGTAAATTTTGATAGTGCCTGGACTAAATGGAAGGGGCACATCCGCTTTCCTCCAATTAATATGTAGTCACGACACAGAACCAATTAGGAGCCTACACATAGGCTGCTAGATTGGGAAAACTTGGGACTTTTTCTTCTGGAAAGAGTACTTGGCAGCAGCAGAAGAGCCCCCACCCAAAAAAAAAAAAAAAAAAAAAAAAAAAAAAAAGAAGTCTCGGGGAGAGGGGTGGGGGAAATAAGC
>NW_010388935.1:16067-17499 GCF_000710305.1 Buceros rhinoceros silvestris | reverse complement strand
AAAAAAAAAAAAAAAAAAAAAGAAAAAGAAGCAGTCTTGGGAAGAGAGGTTGGGGAAAATATCTCAGAAGTGGATGAACATCCTGGAGATCAGGGAGATGTGTGAAGATGAATGCCGAAGGATGCTCCAGGACACTGGTTAATGATGGCCAGGATGGGTAACTGGGAGCAGTGGCAGAGCAGGGTTACCCAACTCTTTAGGGCTGGGTAATGTAGAGCTGGAGTGGTAAAGTGAGTGAATGAGCGACTGTGTGAGACAATCAAGTAAGTTATAAATGCCAGTATCGTTGGCCCTTAAACCCCAGTACCAGCTCCACTATGGTCTGTCATTTACTCTCTTTTGTCCATTATAATGGGGATATGGTAAACTAGCATTAAAATTCCAATGACAGTGAACCTTTGGAGAACATAGGCAGAAGGAAAGCCCGTAACTCTTTGCATGCCTAATCAAAATATTTCATGACAATATGTTTTTAAGTTGTGTTGTATTGTAAAGTATTGTCTTTGTTACTTTTCTTTGGGACAGCAGAACACATTGATAAACTGTTTTATAACTTTCCCTCTCTTTAGAATTTTGATTCCATAGTAATTGAAAATGCTTGTTCTGCTCAGACGGTATTGGGGAATAGGCAATAAGCACTCCTTGAAGATCTGTGTGAAACAGAAACATGACAGTTTCCTACAAGGTGTAGAGAGGAAAATGAACAATAATACATCACTTTCTCAGTTATATAGGCAAACAGAATTCAATTTAATTCTTTTATAAAAGATCTCATAAGTTTCTATTTTTTTCCTTCATAACAATTTTAAAATCATTTATCTACTTTCCAAATTTGATTTATCACTAAGGTTAGTGCCCAGTAGATATAATACTTTACTTGAATTTGTTTCAGGCTGAAACCCAGAATCTGACCTTTAATGATTTTTAATTTTGTATATGCAATAAACTTAAGACAAAGATTGATTGTACGGATATGCCTGGAGTTTTTTTCTGAAGGAGCACAAAATATCCTATTCCTGTTGACAGAGGAAAATAATTCAAGGGATCTGAAAGCTGTTAGGAAAACCTCTGGGAAACAGAAATGTCCGAATATGTCAATAGATATATCTTTAAAAACGTATCATCTCATTCCTGCGAGCATGTATACCAATTATATCCACTGCTCTCAGCAATTCCAGGTACATTAGAATATATTTAAGATAACCATTTAAGAAGAGCATTCCTTTGAATCTAACATGGCTTTCATAATCTAAAACTAGCTGAAAACATCATCCATGATAATTGATGAAAAGGGAACTCTTCAGATTAAATGTAAAACATTTTCCAGAACATCTTTGCAGTTTGGCAATGAGCCTAGAGGTAAGTCCATTTGGGACACACTCAGTGGGAAAGTGAAAGGAATGAGCTGTTCTCTCAACAAGCAGCGTTTTCC
>NW_010388935.1:5390-15996 GCF_000710305.1 Buceros rhinoceros silvestris | reverse complement strand
TCCTGCTGATGAATGAGCCACACAGTTTAATAACAAACTTTGTAGTTGCTGTAATATCAGAAAGAAGCCCAGACTCTGTAAAAGGATTTCCATACCTCTGCCTTGGCTTTTGTCTCTAGTAGATGAAACAGTCTCACACCAACTTTCATAACTAAATGTAGAAGGTTGCATAAAAGAAAAAATTAAGACCCTCGGTGTTTTTTGAAATCTCAAAGCATTTACTGTCTGTGGAAATGTAAGAACCTTAACAAAACAGACTCTAAGTTTTCAGCCATAGTCAACTGCACGGGATAAATTTTCAGCAGGGGTTATCTGGAAGATGACTATGACAACAATTTCTGTAATCATCCTTTGAACTATTTCGTAGTAACTGGATCCATTGTGCCAGGATCTATAAAATCACATAGAGCAAGAGTAATAGAGCATTTTCTCAGCAGATTTAAATGTCTGTGCCTAGGCTTATGTTGTTTATTGTGTTTATCCTGCATGGTGTTAAGTTTTCACAACCAATGCAGTCAGACTAATGAATTCTGAATAAATATCCAGCAGGTTAAGTTTTCCTTCTGTCTTAGTTATACAAAAAAATTTCAAATGCTGACCTGACCTATTCACTTCAGGCCATACCTAGTCATCAAAAGAGAACATTTTATCTCCTTTTAAACCACTGAAACTCAGGAAGTGCATTTCAAGCCATTTCACTGAGTACTCTGTGATACCATCTGAGTACTACAAAATTCAAGAGAAAATAAAAAACTGGCTAAAGAAGAAATAATTAAATTTCTTTTATGGCTTCCCAAAGTTCTATGATCTCCGTGTAGTAGCTGAAAAAATTTCCAAATAAAACCCTTGGAAGTAAATAAGTTCTGTTCCTTGTCAAAAACCCTCAATGCTAATCTTTGTGTCAACACATGTTCTTCCAGTTTAGTGGCTAAGATAACAGTGAGATGGGAAGGAAGGGAAGGGAAGGAGGCAAAACAGGTAGGATCCTCTTTCACGATTAAGTTTCTAGTTAATGAGAAGGCAATAAGAAATCTATTTTGGAGGCAAAGGTTTGTGGCTGTAAGAAAAGTATCTTTTAATGGATAAACAAGCCTTTTCTTCTAAGCATACATCCACACACCCTCAAGCTGAAGCAACTTTCAGTCTGTACGTGTAGATGCTCTGCAAGCGTGGAGCAGAGGAAAGCAGGACACACGTTGGAGACAGCTGATGTTCATTTTTGCCAATAGTTATTGACATGTAAATCTGAAAAATGCTCTGGTTTAACTTGTTGCTGCTCATGCACAAACTGATATATATTTCAAATTTAGAACTTTATCAATTTATGCTCTTTATTTTAGGATTTTTATAACTCTGACAATCAGAATCAGTTAATGAATTTTCTTTCATCCACAGTGGTAGGATACTAGAACATCTCTGTGGAAACTTGTTGTGATATTTGGCACCCAACTCCCTTCCGTTGGGGGTCACTTATACACTCTCTCTGATACAGAAGATGCAAAATGGCGCTTTATTGTATAATGAACAGAGCTATGTATCTCTACCAAGCCTCGCCCATCGTGGGTGGTTACTGCATTCCTGTAACGTAAGCACGTAAGCACGTAATCTTCCGACCGCCCACACTGCCACCCAGTGTACCACAACAGTGTACCGCAACAGTGTACCGCAACACATCTCCATTTCTTTCTTTTTTTTTTTTTTTTAATATATTCTTACACTTTTCATTAGTCCCTTCTTGGAAATAACTGATTTATTTTGTCTGAATTATTCCACAAAATTCTTCACTATGGAGTTATAGCTAATTTAATCTAACTGGGAAAGGGCCTTTTACTGAGAACTGACAGATCACATTATTATATTGCTGAACTTATTTAACACTAATAACATTATTTAAGCCAGGTTACACCCAGTAAAAAGATATTACTCAATTTTCTTAACTCAAATTACCCACTTGCAGAACATTTGCTACTGGTACTTCCTGTTTCATTAATCTTTCGTAAGATATTTACAAAATTAAAGTTCAAGCTAAGACTTTTTTTATACATTCCTGCAACTTCCAGCATATTTAATGAATGATGCAACATTAGTATAATTTTGAATTTAGATTTCTATGGATACAATGTAATTCAATTTTGTATGGAGTGTAGAGTCTCATTCTTAGAGTACAAGTCAAATAAAAGTAAAATGTCCATACAAGTCCCCTGTAATTTCATATAGACTGGAGAAAACATATATGACTAGATAACATTTCCTTCTTCCCCAGTGTTGGCTTAGCAGATCAGGAAGCCCTTCTTTCAGTACTCAGTACAACAAAGTAAATATTACTGCAAAGTCCAATGTGGCTTTCTGTAAGAAATAAGAAAAACATAAGAAGATGAGGAAGACAACTTAAAATTATTCCTGTATATATGTTTGCATTTTTTTTTCACAACTTTTTGCTTTCTTTTGGTAAGAGTTATACACAAACTCATCACAAAGTGCCACTGAAATTGAAGTATCAAAAAACTTCTTGTGCCCTTGATTAAGGGTTTATGACAGATATTTGAACTATTTTCCTATAAAGTGTTTTCCATTTAACAAAAAACAACACATTGTTGTAGAAAACAAGTCCTACTAGGTGATGACTATTTAAAGGAAAAGAATAATGCACAGTTCTTGCACATTTGTAATCTTAGATTTCCCAGATGTATTTTTCAATGTCAAATAATCCCGTCGATTACAACATATTAAAAATATAGTCTAATCAAAACGCTGCTAGATTTTACACTAAAAAAACAAACAAACCAGGAGAATTCTCTTCCTAAGGCAAAACCAGAATGAGACATCAGAAAGTATTGACATTCTTAGATAGAGTTAAATCTCCTGTATTCTTATTCTAAAAATATTTTCCATGGTTTCCTTTGTAAGATGGCTCTTCAAGTGTCTAAATTTTGTGAAATTATTTATTTAGTGCTTTATTTAAAGTAAATTCACAACAATTAAAATTACCATTGAATGTTTCCACGTATTGTAAAAATTGCTAGGAGTTTTTTAACATGCCCACAGAAGTTTGATTACTTTCAATTATCATCATCATGGCTTGGCTTCACAGACGAAGGTTTGGGAAGGGCTTTACCCACGCTTACTGCAAGTGCGCTGATGGCTGAAAAGGCCAATGCGGGATAGGCAAGACCGGTTGCAAAGAGCACACCGGAAGGTCTCCTTGGGTGGAATAGTCGAGGCACATTTCTTTCTGTGCTGTCTGTTCTCCTCAAGACTGATTCTACGCGTGCTCTCAAAGGAGGCAGCAGCATTATGTATGGTGTGTCTCCAAATCTCCCGATTGGAGGCCAGGGTGGACCACTGATGGTGGTCAATATGGCCAAGGCTGAGGTGTTGTTTCAGGGAGTCCTTATATCTCCTCTTTGGAGCTCTTCTCTTGCGGCAGCCGGTGGCGAGTTCACCGTAGAACACAATCTTAGGGAGGCGGTGATCCGCCATCCTGGAGACATGCCCTGCCCAGTGCAGCTGCGTTTTCAGCAACATGGCCTCAATGCTGGTGACCTCTGCCTGTTCAAGGACAGCGACATTAGTCACGCAGTCAGTCCAGTGGATGTTTAGGATTGTATGGAGGCAGCGCTGAAAGAGACTTTCAATTATAGCAAACTAGAATCAACCAGTTAAGTAATCCTTTTACTTTAGGCTGTTTTCCCAGCTCTATTTGAGGGGTAAGAGTCTGGGTAAATTGAAATGGAGAATGAAAGCATCACCTTATCCAGTCTGCAGGTGTTGGGTACAGTAAAAAAAAAAAGAAAATACGACTTCAGGCCAAGATTTAAAAAGTGGACTAACAATGACATTTCTAATTCTTCAGGTAGATAACAAATATGCATACAAATTGTGAAACAGTTAATCCCCTAAATCCAATGAATTTGCAGTTTTCATATAGCACAGGAGAAATGAAACATGCAATTCTAGGCATCTGTAGTTTGAAAAGTTAAATTCAGTTGCCTTTGCTGGAAAGAAGTTATCCCATTTATCCCTTTTATACTGTGCTACCCCATCCCATGCCGCTATACAGTGCATAGCACCATGAACAATTTGGGTTAGGAGGAATGACTATTCAACTGGGCAGGTCAGAAACATTTGAAGAAAAACTGTTTGTAATCTTTCTGTAAGTTATCCTCATAAAATCTATAAATATTGAAACATTCATGGCTTTTTTTCTGTAGCCTTGTCAGGAAGAATGTTGGATAAAATGTTTCAAAATAAAGAGAAATTACATCAGTGTTTTCCACCTCTCTAAATAAATGTCATGTCCACAGTGATCTCTTTCTTACCTGTCTATGCTGAACACTTATGAATCAACTATTACAAAGTAAAAACGGGCTGTAATATATAATACCAGAAACAAATATTTTATTCCTGAAACCATTATACCTATGATTTTATAGAACTCCTTAGCAGGCAAAAATGTTGGAGGCGAAATGTCCTACTAAAGTATTCAGAAGCGTCTAGGAGGTGCTCTTGAACCACACTGTTAGGTTCATCCCTAACCAAACTTCATCATTTCCCATAGTTTAAGGCCAAGTAGCATATCTGGTCATCATTATAACCTCCTGGCTTCCAAAGACCATAAATTCTCACTCACATTAAGTATGGTGTTCTCACATACAAGGCAGATATGACTCTATAGCTTTGGCAGGCAAACTTCACAGGAAAAAGAACTGTTGGTTCCAGATGCAGAGATAGTAGGCAGGTGATCTTCCTTTTCCAGCAGTGTATGCTCAGCAGTAATGAAGTGACAAAACAGAAATAACTGATCTTTACTTCCTGTTTTCCCCAGTTAAGTGAGTCAAATTTTCAATGTGGTCACAGCCTATTTATAAATAATTAGTAGACTGGAAATAAATTACAGCATTACAACAAGGTTCCTCATTAGCCTATGAAATGGTTATAACATAGAATGTGGTTTAACTTCAATTATTGGTTAGTGTTAATTCAGCTGTATTGGGTATAGTCTTCATACACAGTTATGAAAAAACCTGAAGTGGGAAGGTAGTTAAATATATAGAATCTATATGATGGTCAGAAACTATTCCAACATGAGGGATTCATCAGTTTATGATCCTCAAAATATGATAAAAAATTAGTAAGTTCCTGACTCTCAGTCTGACTGTTCCCTCTTGCTCTGTAGCTTTTGTATAGTTACACATCAGAAGATGATTGGAAGAGAAAGTGAATGTAACAATGAAAATAAAGAACAAATAATAAGAATATGTAACAAAATGAGAGTCAATTAAAAGTTGTGTCATCTGAAGTAGAGGAATAGATGTGGATATAGACAGTTCTAGATGATCACTATTTAACCAATTGGAAAGCCAAGCTTCTTTTTTTTTTTTTGGGGGGGGGTGTGCGTGTGTGAAAATGACTGTCTGATTTTATTATAGGAAAGTCCAACAAGATATTGCTGTTCATTACTTTGCACCCGCAGTATGGGCTATTCTTCCTTAGGAACCACAGAGTTTATATTTAAAGGAGAATACAAGATAAATACTGAAGATAACGTGGGATGGTAGCCTACGTTTTCTAAAATTTTGGAAAGATATCTGATGGCTTATGACACTAAAGCTCTTAAAGAAATCCTATAGATAGGTAAAAATATGAACCTGATGTAAAATTTTCCTGGAAGTATGATGGTTTTGCTCTTCACGTGTGGTGTGTTATGGAATGGATTGTATTTGAGATCCTAAGTGCTCTTCCAGTATTGTCTAGAAAAACTCTTAGGTTGCTTCAGAAATGAAATTCATCAAGCTTTACCTCCTAGTGAGTGAAAGTTAAGTCACTCATCTAGAATATGAAAGTCAGAGATATAAAAATCACTGGAAAAAAATCATGATGGTTAAAGAAGAGGATAGCACCTAGAGATATCACACAAAAGATAAAGAGCATGGAACCACTCATACCCAATGAATATTTCAGATATAAGAGCACAGACAGAAAGGACACTGCACACCACTTTGGGTCACATACTTCAGTGTCAGAATTGTTGCCCTAGTAAAGCCCATAGCATTGGGAGGAAGATGTGTGGCACTAAAGTGTAAAAACAAAATAATTGCTCTATCTCAGATACAGCTGTGAGGCTGTAAGATGTAAATATTGTGAGGAAAAAGCATTTCAGAATTTCGCTTGACTCAAAATACTGGGATAATTCAATACAAGTTAGCTGCTGGCTGTATTAGCTGTAGTAAGACCTGATAAAAAAAAAAAAACCCAATGTCAAGCTTTTAGGACACTTTGGTAGGATGTTTATCAATGCAAGTATCTCAAGGACTAATGGCAGATACCTATGAAACAAAGGAATTTGATGATAAAACATCCAAATTGAATTAGGATGTGAACTAGCCCCATGCAGGAAATGCACATGTGGGCATTATTAAGGAAAAAATTCATCCCATGTCCAAATCAGTTCAAGCTTACCTGCAAACAAAAAATATATTTAAGCATCAATGACTGTATTTCTGATCCTTTAGACTGCAAGATGGTTTTGGCAGGGACTTTTTACTCTTGCAGACCACCATAAAAGTCCATAGTTGCTGAAAGCAATGATACATTTTGTACCATGCAGCAGAGAAAATGGAAATAGGATGCTGAACAGGAAGGATGTAAAATGGGAGCAAAAACAATTTAAAAAAAAAAAAGAAACAGAAGAAGCAGAATTTATAAATGGAAAAGTGAGGAAAAAGATGGAAAAAACAGCATGGAGCAAAATGGAACTGGCTGTTGTCCCAATGATCTTTTTTTAATATATAAAAGTCAGCCATCCATAGTATAACATCCTGCAAAGTAATCTTGTCTCATATTGGGGTCTTTATTTATCAAAGCACAGAGTGCTAGAATGGTCTTTGGCAAGAGAAGGAATTGACTGAAGAGTCTGTGTACATTCGTCTCTGTAATGTAGAAGGAACAGCTTAGGAATGTGTAAGAAAAAAAATTAGATTTGAAAGGAATGCTTATCAAACCAAATAGATAGAGTCAATTTGAAGTCTTGATTTTTTCCAGCAAATACCGTCTGATTTCAAATGGTATGTACCATATGTTGCTTACTCTATGGCAGACACCTCAAATAATCAATTTCTTTACAGCAATATAAATGAGTATTACAGAGTTAAACATGGCTAATACAGTTCTTGCTTAATATTACTGCTATTATTTGCTTAGGCCTGTAACCCCTTCTAAGACATTTGCTTAATATTTCAAGGTGACATACACTTGAAGCCTTGCTTTCTCAAGAGGCTTACATCTTTATTTAACCTTGTGTCTGTGATTAATGGAATGTGCTATTTCTGTTTTACTGTAATGGATGGCTATGTTGGAGCAATACACAACTAAGTAATGACATCTCATTCCATAGAAGACTTTATAACAAAAATACATAGATGAACCACAACTGACAAATGCATTTGTACTCTGTTTTTTTCCTCTTTATATCCTGAATGGCTTTCCCTGCAAAATCTCACTAGTAACACTGCCTGAAAGTTCACTTCTGATCACCCCAGGGATTGCCCCAAGAAGGGAGGAGAATGTGTTGGTACATTCACAGACTGTACACCAAAGTGCAGATTTAAATGTGCAACTCCTTCATTTAGAAGACAATTGTACACTTCAAAGGACTAAGAAAAGTATGTCATATCCCATGGTTACTAAAATGTTAAAGTAGGGTTTTTTTTTTCCTGAAATGAAAGAATTATTTAAATCCTTTTGCCTACATGTATCAAGCATTACAGAAATATAACGGGCTTTGTAACTTTTGCAATAGTGGAGTAATTCATACAGTTGCACGAATGTAGAGAGTACCATACTGACAAGGCTAAGACTGAGATGCATCTTGAATTAATTTATGAATTTGTCTGCTGTTGTGTTTGTAATTAAACCAGCAAATGTGTATTTTAAAACAGCAAACATCAGGAAAGGATGGTTAGAAATACAAGGAATGTCTCATAACATTTATTCAAGAATATTTTAAATAATGTTTCATTAAGGAAAGAGATAATCTATGGGAAAGTAATCCGTGCTTCCTAAAAGATGTGACAAAGATGACTAGGGAATGATAATTTTACTTTTTTAATAGCACGATGGGCTCCAAAGGAAATACTGAGTAGTAGCCTTAAAATAAGCAAAAAGAATTATTTTCCTACACAACCAAATTGGAAATCTGATTATCAGAGGAACTGCAAAAAGTAAAGCTACAAAAAAGTTCAGAAATGGATTTATCAAATTAATGAAAAATAGATCCTTTGGCAACTATAAATGCAAAAGATGCAACCTCTAGAACAAGAAGTTCCTAAAGCAGAGATTGGAAGGAAAATGGAAATATCAAGGAGAATTTTACTCCCTATGGGATTAATTGATTATCAGTTATGATTGACAACCATTATGACGTCATTAGAAAAGAGATACTTGTCATTATTCAGCCATTCCTTCCACTGTCTGTTTCACCTATCTTTTATATCTTCTACCATCTTAAATTTTATCACTAAAGGCTTTTTCTCAGTTTCCAAGTTGAGCTTGGAATTCATCCTGCAATGACAACAGCATCTATAGTACCAAGCGTTTTTTAGTATGAATTAGAAAAGAGCATTCTGCATCATCAGATGGTAACTTATGAAACACATAGAAGATTGAGGTCCTAAATATGTTTTGGACCTCTAAGGACAGAGCAATATAACTTCAGTCCTTTTCAGTGGGAACAGGTCCAGGCTTTAAGTGAAAACATTTGTTAGATCATCAAAATCAGTTTTGACTGTGTTAATTTAGACCTATTTTCTTTTCCTCAGAATTTCCTAATACTTTACAAGAATTGTATCTGTCATTTTGATTATACTGAGCATCATTCACAAATGCTCATATGATTCTAAAACACTCTGAATGATAAATCTTCAGTATTGATTATTCTTGACATTAATGCTACAGTTAACATCAAAATATTATAGAAATACTTCAAGATTTTTGAGGAATTTCAAACGGTCTTAACTGCTTTCTGAAAATCACATTTGCTTTTCCTACGTAACAGATTTTTGTTAGATGAAGTTATCCCAATAATGTCTCTTTTCTTTACTCCAAGCGAGAGAAGCAAGACAACAAAGTAAGGAAAATTGAAGCCTCAGTTTGGCTCTGGTTTGGTTGGTAATTACCAGCAACTTGCTTGTCATGATCACAAGGTATATGTGATATTCCCTAAGGGATTCTAGAAGCTGTCAAGGGTTACAAATATGTTTATGACATTTAAAGTTGTCTTGTGAAGGAGATATAAAGTTGTCTTCCTTTAAAAGTAATTTGATTTGATATCTGTGCTCCCACTCCTCTCCATTTTAATATGCATTATGTTAGATAATCCCTGAAAGAAAAGGTAATTGCTGTAAGGAAGTTTCAGGTAAATGTACACGGTGCTCACTTTTGTTTTTGAGACAGCATGTGATAATGCTCTCTGAAGTGTGAAATTTTCTATTCGACCCTGCCAGAATACAAATGTGCTTGGATATAGTCACAAGTCTAAGTGCAAGTAGAGGGGGGAGGCGGTTTATATGGCTGTTGATATTTTAAAATTCCTTATGTTTATTACAAATAGAAGTATTTCAGAAAAAATCTAACTCTGAACTTCTATTTTGTGACAATTGTGACAACCTCAAAAACACTTATTTCTTCAAGCGATAGAACACAGAAATACATCAGCTTCCAATTACATATTACGGTGGTGCAGATACAATTACAGAATTGATCTTTGAGTCTTTGGATGTCTTAAAGATTGGAAAAACTTCTATTTTGAATAAAATATAATACATTCTTCATTAAAAATATTAAACCACACCATTTTCTGGTGTTTTATGATTTAATCATTAATGCAACAACAAAAAAAAGAAATAGAGGGAAAAGGTATCACTAATGGCAAGCAGACTTTACACGGGCAAAATCTGCCCAAATACTTTTGTGATGACAGATAAATCCCTCTCTGGAATGGAAGAGTTAAGATTTTTTTTAAATGTTGCTTTAGATCAACTGAAAACTACCTCTGGTGAACAGTGATTTAGAGACATATCCAACAAGATGTCTGCAGGACATCCTGCAGGATTTTGAAATTTTATTTTAAACTCGTTATGAATCAAAGTCTGAAAGGATGTTAAGAAACTATTCATCTCAGTTCTACAGGCTTCATCTGTGGAAGACACACATATCATCAAGTCTTTTGCTGCCTGTTCCTGTTTCACTTCTGCTTAAGAACTCTTATTTACTCAGCTTTAGAAAAAAATTACATTTGAGTAGTCATTTGTTTGCCTATTCTCACTGTTACGGTGAATCCAACACCCTTTATATTTTTTCTGCTTAAGAAAAGACTTCCCTCTGCATTTAAGAGGAGCACAATGATTCTTGACAACCTTTTAAGAATAAATACCTGAGATTAACCTATTCTTCCTAGAGAAATATTCTTTCTTCCGTTCTTTTAAATAATTAACTTACTATTCAGGCAAAGCTTAACTAATGCCTTACTTCCCTGACTTTCTAATTAAAAAGAGGCCCAATACTACACAGAAGGCTTTCAATTCTGCTTCATGAATAAATGAACTTTCCC
>NW_010388935.1:0-5307 GCF_000710305.1 Buceros rhinoceros silvestris | reverse complement strand
TTTCCCTACTCCCTCAGATAATCCCAAAACTTTCAATACTTTGGTGTAATGATTTCAGTGAATATACTGTCACTACTGATGGCATAGATGATTACAAAGTTTCTCTTCAAGATACATAAAAAACAGTTTTGGTTCATGATCTGTCAGCAGCTTGTATTTAAGGTCCCTTCCTGTATGTTTCCTTCATGCATGGCTGACTTTGAAGTACCTTTTCTGTATGTTATTAAAAAGCAAATGTTGCTGCCATTTATTTTTTTTTCAGAGTACATAAAGCAGATACTATGTGAGTGAGAGAGGCTGTGTTTGTGAATTAAAAGCTTTCATGCGGCATAAAAGAATGACAATGTCACTCCTCCTAGCTGGAAGGACCAGTAAAGGACAGTAGTTTTCAAAAAGTGTTTACAAATAAAGAAACACACCAAGATATTTATAAACCAGAGGAAGAAAATTCATATCATTCAAGTGAGAAATAGAACTTTGAATGGAATCTTTGCACTGTACACAGTACGTCTAACCAGAGCATAAAACTTGCAATGATCTTTTTAACAAAAAGAATGAATACATTTTAGCTAAGTGAGGGAAGTATTAAACTGTATAGCAGGAGTAGTGTTAAAGCTGCTGTTAGCAGGATCTATTTGCTCTAACTCCCAGGAATACCCTTGTAACAAAAGGTAAGCTGATTACTGCACCTGCCTGCCAAATTCCCCATTCCATTCTACACTGAGTCTGGTAAAGGCCTCAAGTGAAGTCAAGTCATTGCAAAATGAGGAATGACCTAATTCTTAGCCTAAAACTAAATACATCATGTTATATGCATCGTCATGCTGCTTTCTTGAGAGAGAAGAAATTAGTCCAAATGCAAACCAAAGGCCCAATTTAGGATAATAAAAAGCAAAATAAGCAGGAAATATCAAGTCCTGACTATAGCAGTACAGCTGTGGTGAAGCCATGTTAGTATAGGCAGGATTATCTAAGATTACAAGAGACATAAGTAAGAGTATTTATTAGCCAAATGACGTAGCTGGAAAATCCAAAATGCTCCAGGACATATTAATTTTTCTAACTTGGTTACCAAGGATTTCAAGCAATACAAAGAATCTGCTGAGTAGATCTTGAACTCAGCTTCATTCCCAGTTTTCTGCATTTTTATTGGGATATATTATAACACAGACATAGAACTGAAAGCTTTAGTATGACCTATCCCTTGGGAAAACATGTGAGATCACTGTCTCTATGATTTACCTGACTCCATGTAAACTAAGTATTTACATGGGTTAACGCTCTATGACTAGCTTGTTGCTTTATTCTTCAAGTGAACTGTCCAACAAGCAGAGTACCCACAATTCTCCTCAACAGTCTTTGAGCTCAGTTTTGGGATAAAAGTGTTAGTGCAAAGTGTCAATTAGATATGAAGTTTTCTTTTTAGGGATGAAATTTAAAACTTCCAGTTTGTTCCAGGTACCCTGGAGGGGGATGAGATGAAAGGCAGTAATCTCTGACACTGAAAAGATAGAGGTTTGGAATAATTGTTTCTACCAGAAATGCAAGAATGCCCAAGATGCTTGACTTGGGTGTTTTTGTTTGCCTTCATAGTTCATGATAAGCCTGTTCCTTCCCTGCCAATCAGACGACCCAATTCAAACAGCAGTCCGTGATGTTTTTGGGCCAGCCAATACTGGTTTAGTTTTTGCTTGTTGACCTGTGTTCTTTGACCCAGTTTACCTTAGTTTGAAAAGACATGGGTAGTAACAATGCTTGCTGCCCTGTAGAAGAAATTGCTTATCCTGACTGCTAACTGGAAAGAAGAAAAAAGTGATGAAAAAGGCTCATGGAGGGATTTTTTCTAGAGATTTGTGTGTACTAGCCAGGAGCTTAACACTGGAAGAGTAACTTTCCAGGAAGTCCATTGTCAAAACAGAAATAATGAAGTAGGGAAGAGTAGGAATAGGAGGTGGGAAAAAGTTGAACTATGAAATTACGGAGTAAGAATCTGTACATAGTCACTTAACTATAAATGTAATGGGAAATATACATTTTGCATTGAACTTCAAAGTCTCTGAGGGAATTTATGTAAAGGTGGCTTTGCTTCTTAAAACAGATGCTGTATGCAGCTGCAGAGGGAAAGCATACAAACCCGATTTCCCTTGCATCTACTCCTGCAGCTGTGTGGTAGTCTCAGAAGCACATTTAAGCTTCCTCTCTCAGCTACTGTCTTTGCCTTTACATCACATTGTATTGGGTGAGACAGTCACAGACTTTGGATAACCTCCACGTAGGTTTCTATTTTCTCCTTCAGCATCTCTTGACTATCTTCTCAGTAGTAAACATTGCAGTTATGATGGGTGACTTGTTCTTGTGGGTCAGACAAAACTCCATCTCATTTTGACATTTGATGAAATGAATCATGTCATATGTTTCACACATGCCCTTTCCAGATATGTTATGGTAATCTGTGTGACAAAGACATGGAGGAAAGGACAAGACAAAATAATAACTGATGTTATCAGCAACAGCAGGAAAGAAGATCACAGTTTTTGGAGGTTTTCAGCCACATGATATTTTTTCTGAGCTAGCTAGCAGAGTAAACACATATTGATTGTATAATACACAAAACATTTTTGACCTTTAAGTCAAGCCACCAAAGAAAAAAATAAATAACAAGATGAAATACACACTCGCATTTCTCTATCTGTTGCAACTGAGATTTTCAGTGGTTCTGCTTCTGGAAAATTCTGACTTGAATAAAGCAGCATAAAGGCTTCTCAGAAGTAATTCAAGATCATATTGCTGAGTTCAGCCTTTATGGAAACAACAGTCCTGAAGTCAGTGTTTTGTAGAAGCAGTAAAAAAACCCCACAAGCATAGCTTAAGCATAACATTTTCAGTTTATAATAGAAATGATCATAGATCAGCAAACAATCTGAATTCTTCTGAGCTGTTCTTGAGGAAAGTTTGCCAATAATTTATTCAACAGTGAACTAAATGTCCATATCAATGACTTCAACAAAAAGGCACAAAATTCAGTATAAATCTTGTTATTAATGTAAGTTGACCTTGGCTGACTCTTGAAAAAAATTTTTTTTCTTTTTTTTCTTTTGTTTTTCAGACATAAAGACAAAGATGGGAAAATGTGAATTAACCTTACCAAAGAAGCTGCCGTGTCTACTCAAACAGGTGTTTGCATCAGCATGATTCCGAAGATACTCACCATGCTGCACACAAAGTGCACGTTTCTCCATGACATTGTGCTTGCATATCTGTGCATTAAAAACTTATTAATGAATTAGCTCTATACAAAGTGGTTATGGTAGGTCTTGGATCTGAGTATGTACATAGCCACATCCCTGCCCTGCAGCGGGGTGAAAAATCATGTGCACTGGGCTGTCCCTAGCTGAGGAACTGGCTTTTCCTTCTTCCTTCCATTTCTCATTTTCTTGGTAATTCACCTGGACACGTGATGGACATAGAAACAGATATCTCTTCTGCCTGGAGTTAACTTTTGTATTTTAGACAGTTTTTCACTTTTAAGACTCTTCCCTTCATTTTACAGAAAATAAAACTCTGGTGCAGTAATCCAAATGCAGAGACTGAATTTCCTTTACAGAAGAAACAGAGTTTAAGTGCTGCAATGATTATGTGTGTCGCTAGAAGATCTCTTATTGCCTTCATAAAACCCTTACTCACTGGTTTTAAAACAGTGGTCTTGTTTAATATGTAATAAAACAGAAGACCTTGTGCCCACTGGATCTCCAGGTGATGACTACCTAGTTAGGAAATGGAGCAAAATTTAAAGCGAACAACTCTCCATTTCCAGACTTGAAGTTTAGATTATTTTTTTCTTCAGTGTCTTAAAAACAGCACCTGTACTTTAAACAGATAATTTAAGTTTTGGAGCAGAACTAAGATCCAAAGCGAAAATGAAGCACATGGACTAACAAATGATGAAAATATATTTATTGTGAGCACTATAAAAATATATTTATTATGAGCACTATATGCAGACAAAACAGATTTTTTTTTTTCTGCAAAGTTGTGGTAAGAATATCTGGTAGCATTTTTCATGTTTCATCAAGAGTCTTAGTGTTCCCACTCCTGATCTTAGATTGAACACAGTATTTCATCTGAAAAGGGCATCATACAACATCTTTTTGTCAGAAACAGGTAATTTATTTATCTAATACCAGAAAGCCAAAGGAAAAGCTGAAAAAAGCCACCTCAGTTCTGATTACCTGGCTTTACTAATTAAGGCATACCTCTGTGCAAACATTAAAAAGTTTTCCTGGGTGCTAACCTGGAGTTGAAAAGAATGTTGCTTCAAGATTTTGCCTCTTCAATAGCAACAGTGGCTATATTTTGCCCCAATGAAATTTTTTATTTGTAACTGCTTGAAATATTCATATGACATTATTTTACAGTTCCCGAAGGATATTGTGTGTACACCCAAACACAGAAAAGGAGACATTTTTGAAAATGGCCTATGTTTTACATAAGATATTTACCCTAATATATGTAGAATCAAAAACATGAATAAAGCAGAAAAACAGGGTAGTATTGCTATAGTTTTCTGCATATTCATAACTAGACACAAGAAAGACAAGAATAGTCTCTACTTTTTTCAGGAAAAAATGAAATTTACAATTTTTCTGCATATTCATAACTAGACACAAGAAAAACAAGAATAGTCTCCACTTTTTTCAGGAAAAAATGAAATTTACAATGTTCAAATAAGTACTGCCCTTGATTTTTTTTCTTCTACAAATCATAGATTAATTGCCTGCAGAAAGGAATATCTAAACAATTTTAAGCAGCAGTAGACAGAAAAAAAGCTGTTCATTTATAGCATGAACACTGAGAAACAGACTAAGCCATATAAGCCTCTCTTAGCCTGCGGCACAGCCTGTTTTATCAGAACAGAGGATGATAAAGGCATTGCTAAAACCAGAAATATAAACCTTGTCAATAGGTGAAAAATACGCCCCAAATTCTGTTTCTTCCAAAGTTGGAACTATCACGTGGAGTGTGGTAGAGGAATAAGCCCATCTAAAACCTGGGAAGTGTCAAAGAATGAAAGAGAACATGTGCAAGAGAGAAATAAGTCAGATGAAGGATTTCTGAACATTGAAGTTTCAAAAGGATATACTAATACACTCCAAATAATTTGAAGAATTTTCTAAGTAAGGAAATACTGTTATTTTCAGCTGGATTCTTCTGAAAAGACACATGATTTATTGGGGGGGAAAAAAAAGTTACCCAGAATAGTTATGAGAGCTGTAACCTTTTACGAAAATATGTGTGAGGACAATAAAA
>NW_010388934.1:0-21103 GCF_000710305.1 Buceros rhinoceros silvestris | reverse complement strand
TATCTCAACTCACAAGTTTTACTTTTTTTTTTTCTGATTGTCCTCCTCATCCCACCTGGGCAGGGGGGAGGACTGAGGGAGCAGTTGTGAGGTGCTTACGTTGCTGGCTGGGGTTAAACCACAGCAACTTTCAGTGGCTCTTTACTACAGGAAGCAGAGCCATGAAGCTGAACATTAAGAATACACAATAGGAAAAAATGCATCATGCTCCATAATTATGGTGGGACAGTAAGGACAGGAAACCTCACTGTTCACCTGACCACCAAGAAAATTCTCCTACAAGGTGTTTATTGAACAGGTTCCCTTCAGCTGTTATCACAGTACTGTACAGGAGAGATCATTGTCTCTCTTAAGGAATGGGCATGACAGTGTTTGTTTCAGTGCAAAACTTCTAAACCTGGACATTTGCAGGACAGAGATGCGTGTGCAGCTTCTGTATTTGTCCTGAATCCTACTTCCTTTTCTTGCATGAGCTTTATAAAAAGCAGACATGACCCCTCATTTTCCATTCTGGTCTTAAAGAAGGATTTATAATACTAAAGTATAAATACACTTCCTTGAGTGTATAGTCTATACTCAGAAACTGGTGTCATATTATTAAAACCACAGAGTTTACCTTTCCTGTAAGGACCTGCTCTGTTCAACTGACTCATCACACCAGGGTAACATTTACTGTTTACTTCATTACTTGCCTAACGCATAAGGTCAAGTATAAACCTAAGAAGGTAATGGGCTAAAATCTTTTTTAAAATGAAAGTAATGAGACCTTTCATATTAATTTCAACAGAACCAAGATTTTACTCTGTACATGGCACGACAGTCTAGAGGAGCTATAAAAGGATGCTTTCTAGCACAGTAAACTGTGAGGATTAGAGGAGATACAGAGTCAAATTTAATGCAAACAATATTTTACTTTCTATAATGCCAGCAGCAGAGCTCTTTCATAACCACAGTAACTTGGTCATCTCTTTTTCCTCTCCTTTGCATATTTTGTGAATGTTTATAGATGTGGGCAGTTACAGAAAAATATATTTTTTGGATTATAACAAAGTTGTTTTCAGTTATTGAAACAGCAAAAACTTGTACTTCTGAAAGGGCACTGTAGTGTTACATTTTTTTATTCCCCAAGTAAAGTGTGGCTCCACCACTCTCTTTTTTTCTGGTGGTTTTTATGATTCCCATTCTGTGAAATAAAGTTGGCTGCATATTGAGAATACCCGTTAATTTCACACCAAAGTGAATTTATTCAGCTTATTTATAATCTGTCAGCATCAAAAACTATGGAGAAAAGAATGATTTAGCTGATGCCATGGTACTGTAAAGCTTTAGGCAAAATGAGGTTTATAGGATTGCAATTGGTTTTGGAAGGGCTGTGCTATGTCCATAGATTTTCTTCTTCCTTTTGAGCTTTCCTGCAATTTATTTCTGGAGAAGTGAAACGTTTGATGTTTCTCTCTTTTACACGGGATCCTTGCCACTGTTTCCAGCTTAGCTGTAACTGCAGCTGCTTTGTAGACTCCTCAAGGGCCTCAGAGGAGTCTTGGGTGTTTTGGCTGCCAGCTTTTTCCTGCAGGTTCCTTAAATTTTCTTCCTCCAGATCTGTTTCTTAGACTATCTCCTTTGACCAATTGCAATTGCTGCAGAAGGTTTAAATTAATCTTAACAGATACAGCTCACTTCATCCTAAGACTGAGAACGAAAGAATTTGAGAGAAGACGTGGAGCAAAAGAAAAAATGACAAGCACAGCGGGTTCCCCAGGTGGTAACCCAGGTCTCTCCAAACAAGCTACCATGGTCAACCAAGTGTTTGGCAGCTCTTGGATTCATGCCATTTCTTATGTCTTAGCTCTGTCTGTCCTTGGATTCTTTCATCATTGTGTCCTACTGAGCTGTACTGAATGAATCTGAGTTTCCTCTGCTAGGCAACTAAGCTTTGAGAGTTTTGTTACTTGATTTTTCCTTGCATCGAGTATTTACAACGATTCGGTGTGCTGACAAATGAGGAAGGTGTCACTTACACTGCCCAGCGAGCCAAGCTTAGGGCCATGAGCCAACTGAAACAGCACATTTGCGGCATATAGGACAGAGTTCTCAAGTTGTCCGTGGATTCATGGCATCCTCCATGACCCAAATCTCACATGACAGAACATGAAAATAAATACATTATAAAATGCTGACTGAGGGTGGAATTATCTCACCTGCAAGGGGATTAGACTTAATAGTCTTCTGGGCAGGGCCCATCTTGGTCCATGTGAGCTGCCCTCAGCACCTTAGGTCCTCCACCATTAGATATTAATGCAATACCAATCAATTAATAACGTTTCAAAGTGTGTCTTTTGGAACTCCAAGTAGCTCACTGGCCTGTTCAAAGCAGAAATCCACTTGGCAAGTTTATCTTTGTGCTGCTAACAGCAGTAATTGGTCAGTAGCTCTTTTTTGATGTGCCTTTGCTCAGTTTTGCTGCTGTGCCCATCTCATACCCCACCCAGAGATAACAGCTGTGTCTACATTGCCTTTCTTTATGTGATTGTTCTTCTGTTTTGTATTCACAGAGAATCAGCAGAGCTGTAGCCAAAGTATACTTGTTTTGTTGTGTCTGAATAATCTGGGCAGCGAGTTATTGCTACCTGAGTAAGAGCAATCCTTTATAATTTCTGAGATCAGCAGGATTTTAGGTAATTTGTACATGGGTAAAGGTCTGACTATGAAAAAAAATAGAGTTCCCTTTACTTTGGGAAGGTATTGAATGTATCGAATGGCAGGCAAAAATCCGCTTGCACAAGTGAGTTAAGAGTTTCCATGATCTTTGTTCCATGCTTTCAGCCTTGGTGCAGATTTCGCCTTTATGGGATAGTGTTATCTTATGTCACCAGTCTGTTCCGGCCTGAGATGGGCCCTGGTGACACAGTGGAGGAGGCAGCCTGGCGGGTTGTCAGTGATCCCCATCTCAGTATCACCTAGCGCTATGTCTCTAGCTTTGTTTATGCCAGCTTAGAGATACCAGCAACATGTTTCCATTCATTACTGCCCCCGCACACTCTCGTTAACACTGCCGAGCACTTCAGTTTCTCTCATGCATCCTCTTGAGAGGATAGAACGGGTTTTTCCCTGGATATGTTTCACTGCATTATGACTAAGGTCTTACAAAATATCATACCCCATTCAGGAAATGCTGGGCATGTAAAAGTAACACATCTTGACAATACCCACATGTCTTCCTGGTTAGCTAAAAAAGTTAGAAGTGTTAATAGTGAGAAAGGTTTTCGCTGTAAATGTCAGCTCGCTTGCTTAGTTGTTCTTTCCATTCTGGGATCTTTTGTAAGCGCAGTGTTTCAGAGGAAGTGGCTGAAACTCCTCAGTTCCCTCTACCAGTTGTACTCTGACTTTGCTGCAGGTTAACCTAGCAGGTTAACAGCGATGATGCTAACACAGCTATGTGACTACCACACTCAGGTTGTTGTCAGGGCTTTTTTAGACCTCATTGATCAAATGGGTACTCACATGGGTTTTGGGTTTCTAATGAGTTAGGTTTCCTTTTGGGCTGGAGAACCTAAAGATCCCTAAACTGGGCACTGTTTAATATGAATTTGCTTCCCCTAATCATCACATTCCCCATCATTAAGACAGAGACAGCATTTGTTTGCCATTTTGTTAGGACTGTAGCGGGAATCAACTGATTATAAAGGGCATATAAATCTATATGTAGTTCTTGAGAGATGCCAGACAGCACATACTACCAAAGAATTGCATGCCAAAATCCAGGATTGTTATATTGAAGTTAGAAAATGGGTGTTTGTGCTGTTTCCTCATGACCTTGGGTATCTTCTTGAGAAATAGAAGTCTGAGAAAGCCAGCTGCAACCCTTACCAGCCTGAGCTGCTCCATTACTGGTGCAGTATTTAGCAGTTTTAGAGCAATGGGTCTATGTGAGTTGCCAGAAGCTCGTTTCTAAAGGGACTCTTACAACTGAATGTGCTAGGTATACACCTCCAGGCACCCCTTGGTCCTCATTCTGGCATCTTAATAAAGATGCTGTCAAAGATGGTAGAATATCTGCAGGCTCTCTAGGGATGTTCTTCAAACTGAGGGAACCTTCAGAGATCCAACAACAGGTTTCTTTCTGCTTTGTATGTGTGTGAAGGCACCTCATCAACCATAAGAGCGGCCATCTTCTGTTGAAAATAAATAGCTGCGTTATGCCACACTTGTAGTTCAACCCTGAGATCCAATGAGGGTGGAGAGAAACTTCCCCCAAATGAGAACTGGTGAGTGGAGATCTCTAAGAAATCATGTGATCTGGAAACTTTAAATTTCAGCCGCTTTGTGTCAGCATTGTCCTTCCCACAAAGTGGAATCGGGGAGATCATGCATTAATTACTCAGTCCCATTCAAATTTTATTTGTACAAGTGGCAGTGGGGTCTTCTTATCTGAGATGTAGATAATTGAATATTTCAGATACAGCCAATCTGGCAAATGGAGATTTTGTGGAGTGTTCACCTGAATTTCATTAGTTTGCTGCAATGCATTTTGATTTCATGAAGCACATCTGAGATATCTCTCTGTTCATAACTCTGTAGATCTGTATGTATCAGTAGATGCTTGGCACATTGAACAGTTGTTTAATGACAGGGTTTTAAAGACATGAACACACAGAATTTTTAAACTTGTTTGTTTTTCCTTCCGCAGATGCCTAATGGCTGTGTTTGCATTGGTTTAACTGGCTCTAAGCATTCAGTTTGCGTAAGGTAATGCCAGCAAAATACTCCTGTGAGCAGACAGCTGGGGAGTGGCTCCACACAGCCAGAGGAGTGGTAAGTTAGTAAAACCCATCTTTTAAAAGTAACAGAGTGTTCAGGTTGTTTGTGGGGTGTGTGGGCATACATAAACTGCTTCAAAACTGTGAGTTCAGATATCAGACTGGACTCAGATCTAAGAACTTCTAGTCTGTTGATCCAGCCTTTTAATCTGTTTTGCTTCACTGCTGCTGGGAACCAGATGTAGAGAGTGTGTTTACACGATCAGATAACTTCTCTGCATAATTTTCACCTGGTCCCCTGCCTAAATGTTAGTTCATTCCCAAGTTTCCATTTCCACACACCCAGTCTTAAAAAAAAACCCAAACCAAAACCAACGTAGATTTGCTTCTGGGGAGAGTTTCTACCGGTGCCTGTTTTCAATAGGATCTGGAGGTCACAGCTGGGCTCACTTTGCACCGTGCAAACCTCCCCACAAGTTTTATACGCCAATCTAATCCTCTGAGCTCTCTTGAGGGTAGCCTCACCTTACTGTCCCACACTGTTTTAGACACTTTGAGATGATTTTTTCTTCTCCCACTCCATTGTGACTTGTGTGTCCAAAGCAGATGTGCAGTCAGATGCTGTGCAATGTGAACACAGTTTTGGCTTGATAGGCACAGATCGCTTTTGGGCAGGAATGTACACAGAAGTGTAGATACAATCACCATTACCAACTTCCACAAGTGTTACCAGGCGTTACTTCAAGACTCACATACAGCAATGTTATCCTAAGCATCACCCATTTTGGAAAATATGGCAGAAAAGATCCACAGCACCTCTCGGAGGGTGAACATTGTGAATCAGCTTGACTGAGTACTGGCAGGGAATTTCAAGTCCTGGGTTGTCTCTAGGCAAATTTGGTGTTGATTTTGTGAATTACTGGGTTCGTAAACATCACACTGGACCACTTCTATTTACTCACAATGTGCAGATGTTCTCCTGAATACATGATCTTAGAGGACCCTACTACTCCAGGCAGGGTGGGGACACTAGTTCAGACAGGTGCCCACTTTCGGTTACAAGTGCCTTCTGTTTGTACTACAGCAATGACCAGATGCCTCAAATAAACTCAAGGGCCCATTGAGTTGTACAAGGGGCAGCCAGCGACACCAAACCACAATGCCCCTTTCCAGACAAAATCTCTGTTATAAGAGCGTTATTTTAGAAAAACTATAATATTTGCTGTAGCTCTTTATTAGAAAAATGTTGTAGGAAAAAAAAAGGAAAAGGAAATCTATAAGTTGCAATTAAAACCTATTTTGAGTTTCACCAGTGAACATACCTTTTTTATATCTGGGGCCATTACAGTGAATGGTCATCTTCTGTAAGGGTGAATTTATTATTCCAGTCTTTGGGAGCTAGAAGAGGAATCCTCCTTCCTATAGCAGTATCTCAACCCATAATATCAGCTAAGATTGTACAGTCAGGTACCTCTCCAGAGGTAAAAAGTGACAGTTCCAGAAGAATGTGGCCGAAATTTGTGCTGGCTTGGGCAATAATTCAAGATATCAGCCTCACTGTGTTTATAATTGCTCCCTTTCTATTAGACCTTGAAAGTAATGTGTAAGGACTGGCATAGAAAATACAAATGGACCGTGATTTGAAAAACAAATTGCGTAATTCTTAGTAAGATTCAAAAGATGCATTTTAATTTTGCAGTGTAGCTCCAATTTAGAACATAATGCCATAGCTCTGTCTTTGTATGCACTGAATGCTTAGGAAAAAAAAAATTTGAATAACTGGGGGAGAAAGAAAATATGGTTTAAGCCAGCTCAAATGGAAATTCTTGCAACTGTTGTATTTAGTGTTTTAATATATCTATAACAAACGGGAAAGTGAGAAATGTGAAAGTACTGCCTACATAAATAACTAGCTAGGACTTAAGGAAGAGGGGAAGATGTTAGGCTCTGGAGAAAAATCAGGCATATACTGTGTCTCATGTTCATCTCTCTTCTCCCTCTCACTCTGCACGTTTTTTCTCACTGCTTTGTGAGAGCACATTCCATTCTTATGTTAGCCTTGCTGTCAATGCTGCTCGCTCCCTTGTGCTCTGCCTTGAATGCTGGCAGCAAAGAGAGTCTCTCTGGAATGATAGTCCTGGTGCTGCCTGAATGAGCAGCACTTAGGATCATCCTTCTGGACCTGTTTGTGTTTCCTGGCATCACACTCCTCCCCACCATGTGGTGGGTCAGGAGGATGAGGGAATGGGATACAGGAAGACCAATAGCAGACCACCATTCAGTTATGAAAGAAGTTGTGAACTATTGAGGGTTAGAGCTTTCTTAATTGTTCACTTGCCAGATTATTGCTGTTCATATTTTAGTGTGTTCAGAAATACAGGGTTTGTGATTTAACTATCCAGAGCACGGAATAGGCAATCAGGTATTATTACTGCTATTCAGCTCTTCATTGATTGCTTTATCACACACTCAACACAAAGTACAGACACATAAAGAGGGTAGAATGATGTATGTGTGCATATCCCTGTATATTTGTAGATAGACATAGCTACGTACACATCTCTATTTATGTGCGTGTACACATCTCTATTTATGTGCATGTATACATAAACACATAAAGGGAGACAGAGATGGAAAAAGAAAGAGAAATAAATAAAACCACCATAAACATTTCTTGCTTTAATTCTGCACTTCTAACATTTTTCCTTGTTTCATGACTAGAGACCATGATGATAGAACTAGGGCTGTATGTTTTGGCAGAATTATTCCTAACAAAGGCCAGACTGAAGAAATACAGTAAAAGATTATTCTGGGTAACAGGAAGCAATAATTCACACCAATGTGAAGTTAAAGAAACTACAGCCAGACTTGCTTCTACAAAATCTTACTCTTTCATTTTTTTGCCTGACAATAGGATAGATTGCCACTAAGTCTTTTAAAATGTTTAGCGCTATAGTTTTGAAAGCAGAAATGGAGGCATGATCTTCATGTGAGTGTCTGGTAAGTCAAAAGAGTAATGAAGAGCTGTCCCATGCCAGCACAACTGCTATTTCATGGAAGTGTTCGTATGATTCTACACAATGATTTTGCCATTGATTTTCTTAGCCTTTTTCTATAGAAAATCACATGAAAACTGTCCTCAACATAATAATAAAAAACCCAATAATAACAATAATAAAAAACCATAAACTTGCATTATTAAGACTGTGAAATCAAAGACTCATAAGAAAAGGACAGGATTTAGGTTGCCGTACATTAATCAACACCTGATGGGCTGAAGTGGACAATTTTTAAATACTTTTTTTTTACTTTTGGCAAGTCTTTCATGGATCAAAGACACACAACTCTGGGGAAGCCAAAAGGCTTGAAAATTCTCTAAATCTGATTAGTACTAAGCCTGATGCAACTTTTAGAGAAAAAAAAATGAAAAAGTTGATTAAAGCGCTTGAAAATGACAAGTCTTGTTTGGGCAGTTAGAGTTCAAAGAAGGCACCATTTCCTAAATCGAGGCACCGGAATGATGGTTTTCTCTCTCTTCTGTTTCTTCTTTCTAGTTTGCAGGAAAGCCATAGCCCAAAATGCTGTTAGGGCCCGGGAATGAGGAGCTGGCCATACCTTGAGCCTGAGGAAGCTGAAGAGTGAGGTGACTTCCTGGGCCACTGCCCTACCTGGTGGTCTCTTAGTTCCAAGCAGCAAGACAGAAGCTCCTCTACCAGCTGGAGAATGATGTATGTGTCTCTTTGTGAAGGCAGACCTGAGTTTTGTAATTTTACATTCAGAAAAAAACAAAACACCACCACCAATAAAAAACCCTGGAAAAAATGATCTAACCTCCAGTTTAGCCAAATATTTCAAATAACCTAAACTTCTTTTTATTTTTTCTTTTCTCACTAAACACCTCATTCTTTCAAAATTAATTTTGGATTATTCCAGAACATATTTAAAATGAAAAGTGAATTTAAAATTTACATTTTTATATCTAGGATTTTTTTACAACATGACAACTTTCAGGTGCTTCTTTTTTTTTTTTTTTTTTGGTAGAATCTCTCACTGCTAGAAAAATGTGGCAGAAGGCCAAGGAGGATGGGAATCCTTACGGGGTGAGGAATGAGATGCTTTTCAGCTTAGGCAGACAGAAGACACGAGCTGAGGAGATCTGGAAGGGTTTGCCCTTGTATGTCTCTTTTGAACACAGCCAAGCTCTCTGGAAACACAGAGAGAATATCAATTATGATAAACGGGAAAGTAAGAAGATAAGGGTGTAGACTAAATCTTCAGCCTGATGTTCATGAGGTAAGGATGTCAAATGATGCCACTTTGATGGTAGGTGGAGTCGCATAGTGACTCCGTTTGAGTTCCCATACAAACAGTAAGCAAAAGCAGCTCTCGTTTATTGGAGCGCTGGCCTTCTTACCCTACCCCTAGGCACGGGTCTCTCCCAGCTCAGGCAAGTCTTCCCCTCCTATGTACCACCTTCGGTGCTTTTATGTCTTCAAGCTCTTTGGCCAGCATGCCCGGCTGCTATCATCTCCTCATCCCCGGTTACAAGCTCTGTACACACAGACTCTCTTCATGAAACATAACCGTGCTTGAGACAAGTGTGATCTGAAAACAGGTCCCCTCCTCTCAGTGCACTGCTGAGTGAGGGGACATGGGCCCCTTGTAGAGCCTGCATTTTCCTTCCTAATTCCTCTGCTCTGTGGAGGGGAAGGGAGACAGACTGCTATAGAGATACTCCTTTCTGCCAAAAACGATCCAATAGAGTGCGTGTATGTTATCTTCTTGTAACCATGGAAACAGACAAAAATTAGTCGGCCGGATACAGCCAGACTGTTTTCAGTTTCTGGAAATCAAAGGGCTCCCTTTTATCCTTGCCCTGGAGTTGACAGTTCTGCAACTGGCATGGGTCAAAGTTATGTTCACTGCATGGAATATTTTTACTGTGATGCTAGATCCTAAAGTGCACCTGGCTTCAGGGAAGTTTACTGCTCTTAACTTCTGAATTCCCTTTCTTTTATTTGTTTGTTACAACACCCCACATTTAGCCCTCCATGGTAATGTATCTGCCTTATTAAAATCACAACCTGTCTATGACATCACTGTAATAGAGTGTAATGTATGGGTATCACTTTGTAGTTTTTGTATTTTATTTTAATTTTATATTACTGTAAATCAACAACGTGTGAAATAAATTATAAACCTTGTTCAGATTGTATTAGTATCTCATAAATGTGTTCACTCATGAGTGTATTAATTTGTAAGTGTTCAGATCACGAATCAGTCTGTACTTTACAGTGTAAGTTCTAACAACTGAACACTTACAATCAGACAACGAAATAGGCTGCATGGTGTACACACGAGTCTGGTTTTGAGTACTCATTTTGGGATTATGTTACACAAATATGTACAGAGTAATCAGTATCTATCACATCAGGGTTCTGGTCCATGGTGGAAGGTCGCAAATTCTGTAGAACCACTCCAAAAGCACCAGGATAGGTTATGTGTCCAAGCAAACAGAGAGCTCAAGGAAATCCATTTTTTTCCTGCAAAAATTTCAGAGCTGCAGCTGAGACTCGGCTGTATCATGGTCAAACAGAAGCAATCTTCAGTTGCTGTGATTCATGGAAAAAAGACCAGGGCTTCCTATGGCTCCACCTCTGCCGAGAATCTCCAGAGGCCTGAAGGCTGTAGCTATGTCCCGCCTGCTCTGATAGGCCCCTACACAACTTCCAGCTCTATCTCCTTCATTTTGATAACGTGTGGAAAAGATAGAATGAAACTGTGTACGTAAGCCTCCGTGCCGGTGCCTTCATCAATCATTTTCGGCTCTGCAATTCCTGACTATGATGAATAATGTCTAGAACTAGGTCTACATTTACATGGATGCCCAAGGTGAAGGACAGGGCATCCTGCTTTATCAAGCTGCGTATACCAATCACAACCCATTGATATCATGTAATGCAAAGTAATTACTTTCTAGAAGGAGCATTAATGGAAAATGTCTCTAGAAGAATCATGAGCTACATGTATATATATATTTACACACACACACAGAGTAGGTAGGTGTATATATAAATATGAGTGAATATATACACGTATATGCGTATGTATGCATGTATTTGTATATATAGATATTGAATACATGTATATATTACGTGTCTATATATGTATGTGTGTGTGTACGTGTGTGTGTGATAAGTATACATTTACCACGTATCAGGGAAACTACTGTGGACTGCTTCTCGGTTACATCTGTTTCCCCTTCATTCCTCTCAGTCGGCGTGTTTTATCCTGGTGTTCCAAATTTATGGCACATCAGAAATCTTCCTTACTGTTTACTCAGTCAAAATTCATAATAATTTCTGTCACAGCTTGGCTGCTTGCAAGGAACCACTTGGAAACTCTCTCCACTAGTGTGAGTTCAGAAAGTAAAACCTAATGAGCCCTTTCCTCCTTGGTTAACTCACCATGGAAAGAAGCCTGGTGCTGGCTGCTTTACCTGCATATCTGCAGTCTGCAACAGGGATGAAGGCTGGAAGATGTGTATGATGTTAGCACAACTGAAGTGCTTGGGAAAGCTCTCTTCTGGGGTGGGTAAAGGCTCAGGATATCCATGGAAGGTTATCTTCCCTCTGCTGATAGGCATATTCCTTCTTTGAAGTAACCTCTCTCCCTTTGATAGGTGTAATGAGTGCCTCTAACAGCTACTGCTTATTTTGGGTGCACTGCTTCCAACAGGAGAGTCAAAAAAACACTCAGAGAACATTTTTTGGCAAGAAGTACTACTGTTAGTTATTAAATGAGTGTGGTTGATTTAGCAGTAATGGGCTTTGGAGTCTAGGCCAATCATCAGAAGCAAATAAATATTGGATCCTTCTGAGACGCAACGAATGTCTTTATCTTGTGGAGTTCTATCTATTCTCATCACCACAAAAATGACAAGAAAGAAAGAATTGTACAGTCATAGAATGGTTTGCGTTGGAAGAGACCTTAAAGATCATCTAATCCCAATCCTCTGACATGGGGAGGGATGGCTTCCACTAGATAAAGTCACTGATTTAACTTGCCCCATATAACTTGGCTTAGAACAGTTCTAGGGAGGGGTGATCACAACTTTTTCTAGGCAACCTGTTCCAGTGACTCACCACCATCACAATGAAAAATTTCATCCTTGTGTCTAATTTAAATCTATTCCTTTTCAGTTTAAAACCGTTATCCCTCATCCTATCACTATGCTCCCCGATAAAGAGTCCCTCCCCATCTTTCCTGTAGGGCTCCTTTAAGTACTCAAAGGCTGCATAAAGTCTCCCTAGAGCCTTCTCTTCCGCAGGCTGAACAACCTCAACTTTCTCAGCCTGTCCTCACAGGGGAGGTGCTCCTACTCTCTGACCATCTTTGTGGCCTTCCTCTGGATCCACTCAAGCAGGTCCATGTCTTTCTTGTGATGTGATCCCCAGAGCTGGATGCAGTACTCCAGGCAGGGTCTCATGAGAGTGGAGTAGAAGAGGAGAATCACCTTCCTTGACCTGGTGGCCATGCTTCTTTTGATGCAGCTCAGAATATGGTTGACATTCCAGGTTGCAAGCATACGTTGTTGGCTCATATCCAGCTTCTCATCCACTAGTCCTTTTCCCCAGGGCCGCTTTTAATCCACTCATCGCCCAGCCCTTAATCCATATTTGGGGTTGCCTTATGCAGGTGAAGATCCTCATCCATAGAAAAAGAAAGGAGATTTTGAAAGACAGACTTAGCTGTTTGTTGGTGATTGACTTTTTCTGGTTTTTTGAAAAAAAAGCTGTCTAAAGAAACAAAGCTGTAAGGTTTCACAAGAGCTTTCCTAGTCTCCCTCTTTTCCTTAGTGTCAGGATCAGCTAAACCTGTATCATCCCTGACAGTTGTTGTCCAGTCCTCTGATGTGGAGTCCAGTCCTTCAGTTGTGAAGTGTTTACAGTCTCCCCACGCAGCTTATTCCAGTATTATACTTACCAAGAGAAAGTTTTCTTTAATATTTAGCCTTAATTTCCCACCTTCCCCCCTTTATTTTTTTGCTGACCACACCAGATAGAGCGAACAGTTGATTCCCTGCTCGTTTTCAATGGCCTTTTATGTAATTACCTCAGCAAGCTTTTTGTTGCCTGGAGAAAACATAGTCATCTTGCAAAACACGAGGACACTGTGGTGCAGAACAGTAGTTACAATACTCTGTGGATCTGTCGTGAATCGGTCTGCTACTCGCTGTGGTTTCACAGACCAGGTGTAGATCACTTGCTACTCATGAACCCATTGTCCATAGGCCACAATTTGGAGACCATTAATATAAATTACTTTTACAGTGTGAATTCTTAGGAGAGACAGCTTATTCCAGGAGTGTGTTACTATTTGCTATTTGGCAAATCCTACCGTGTACCATGTAGTAGAAACAATTACTTTTCTGTGCAATGGTTTTGTTCACTGCAGTTACGTGGGAGGCTGACCGTTATAGGACAGGTGGAATGATTAAGCACTTTGAGGTTTGTATGGGTGATTTTGCAGTTAAAAGAATGTCTATGGAATCAGTTTATATTAAGCCTTAGAGAAGAAAACATTTTAATCTTTTATTTAAATTGATAGCAGAGGTTAAACATTTGGAAACATGGCCTGTGTCAAGAAATCGTCCCAATGCCTTACCTTTGGTGAATGATATACCAGAGATCTGAAATAAAAAATCATTTAAGATAATAGTATAACTGAGAAGGTATTCAAACGAGTTTGAGAGAACAGATCTTTCTTGCTCTAAACGTGGATGGGCCGTTTGAATGGTCTCAATTAGCTGCTGAAGAGCATCTCTGTTACCATCATACTATCCTCAGAGCTTCATTTGGATGTTTTATTTTCAATCAGTGAGTTGTTAGGTTAAATTTGCTCTTTGTGTACCAAGTGACAATACATTGGGGGTTAACACAAGGATAAACAGCAGATGACTGGTCTAAACTGACTGCCTTGATAAAATTCTGTGACAGGACAGACATTGAGTGCTTTTTGCTTTGGTTTTGGACACCGATCTTCATTCAGCCACTAGATCTACCAAGGACCTTAAATTCTTTATTCATTTCTTCATTCATTCCTTCATCCATCTAACACAACTAACTTTGTGACAGTTATTCCTCAATTCCTGTCACATTCCTGAATGTGACAATTATTCCTCTTAAATTTTGATTTTTTTCATAATTCCTCAGATATCTCAAGACCGCAATACTTTGTAGCTTCTGCCCTTTCAACAACCATCCAAAGTTTCATGCTTACTGTTTAGTGAGTCATTTCTGTAAGATAAATGTGAGTCAGATAATTTTTAACTGAAGTTGGAAGAATACTGGCTGAGGTATAGTGAAAAATAACATCACATAACATCAAATGAAGCAGGAATTTAAATTTACCTCCTTTTTGTGCTTGAATTTGTCGTTGAAGACTGTGACTTGTTAAAAGACAAGGGCTATATGTCATAATGACTCTTGATCACTTGAATTTAACAGTCAGATTGGAAATCTTTCCTCTTTCTATATTAAATTTTATTAGGCATATTAAAACTAATAATGCTAAATGAAGGTTTTGCCTTTCTTAGCAAGAATAGTTTTCAAATCCAATTTGACTGTGAAGGGTGCAATATTGTAAAACCGGATGAGGATGTAGGTAAAGCTGACTCAACATTGTAAAATCACAAATATTTAACCAGGAAAAAGTCTAGTGACTCTAAACAGTGCATCTGGAAACACCATAGAATCCACTACAGAGAATCTACAATGGATGGACACCAGGAATATAAGTTTAGATCTATTCAGAACACATTTGTACAGTATTCTATCTAGCAGCTAAAGAAATTTCTCTCTTGGGCCAACAGGAACAATCTTTTATCTATTTGACAGAGATATTTTTGTGTCTAGAGTCCTCTCTGTCATTTTAAGGGATATCCAGGGGATTTCCAAGGCAGTGCTAACACTGTGAGAATGGAAATGTGCTTACTTCAAGGTCTTTTAGTGGTGTTGAAATGTAATGATATGTTTATTTCTGCAAATTTTTATGGTCATCAGTTACAGTTAATCAAAGGCCTTGTGTTGCTCTGTGTAGAGTTGATCCTGTCCAATATATTCAGTAAAGATCTGAAAAGGGGATGATGTGACAGTATGCTGATAAGGACAGCTAAAAGAGTTACAGGAGGATCTCATGGTACTAAACTACTGGATGATGAAATGACAGATGAAATTCCATGTAATACAAAGTTATGCAAAAGGGAAAAACATTCTTGTATTTATATATCCAGAGATGAACTTGGAACTGCTGTTGCCTTGTAAAAAATAGGTACTGGAGTTACCACAGCCAAATTTCCATACTCAGAGCAGCAGTCAAACCAGAAAATCAGATCTTTATCATGGATTAAGGAACAAAACAGACATTGTCGTGCCTCTGTATAAATCCATGCCATGCCCTCATCTTGAATACATCGTGTAGTTTCTCATTCCTTCACCCTTTCTTATATCGCTAGATAAACAGAGATAGTAACGGAAAAAAAGGTAAAAAAAAAGGGTAACAGAAAAGGTCAAAGACATGGATACTCTGCTCTAGAAGAAACAAATAGACTAAAATTCATTAGCCTGGAAACTCCTTAGAGAGTCTATGAAATTGTAAAACATAAATAATAGCAATATGAAATGATGTCTCATAACACGATCAGTGAGAGTATTGAATGAAACTTGTTGAAGCCTGGTCAAAAAAAAAAAAGTATTTCTCTAACAAGTCATGTGATGCTAAAGCTGTGCTGCAGGACACTAATTAGGAAAGAATTACGGTTTTAAAAAGTGACTGAATAAACTTATGGCAGAAAAATCCATGGTAATCCATTCAGCACAGAGATGCCATCTTTGTCTCAAAAAGTTAATGAAGTCTGGTGAATATTCTGGGAAATCATTATGATATCCTTGCACTGTCCTTACAGTCTGCACTCGGCATCCACTATTGGCAGCTGATGGAGACTTGTACTGGGGCTTCATGTCTCAGTTTGGCTGCTCAAATGCCTTTACGGTTTATCAAGACCTGCAAGGTCACAGTGAGGATGAGAAGAAGTCAGGAATATCTGTTAACAGATACGCTCGCGGCTGGCCTTCAGCCACGTGTCATTAAGTACCTGTTTCACAGCAGGGTAAGTTCTCTTCTGGAAGCACTTACCTCTTTACTGATTTTGAATCAACCTTGATAACTACCTTAGACTGGGTGCCTGCAATTAATAGAAAAAATCCCAGGCCTCATGAGAAAGAGGTGAAGTCTTCAGGACCTAAGAGCTCTGGACTGAGTAATGTTGGATTGTAACTTCATGCTGTTGCTTCAGAGGTTCTAGCAAATCTTAGGGATAGTAATACTGATCTAAAGATGTGTGAATAGCCATATGAGTCAGATGGAGAGGGTCAGTATCAGGTCTCTAGTATTATTCCTTTCCAATTTGTGTAAACTTGCCTAAATTTCCCTAGACAACAGTCTATTCACAGCATCCTCCTCACCCCTGTACAGTTTCCCTTACAGCATTCTTGTTTCAGTCTTCCATAACTCTCCACTCATCTCTTTACCTAGCTTAGTATATTTTGTCACCTCCTGTTTTTAACACAATGCTAATAGTGACAACCAAGCTCTGCCTAGTCCCATGGGAGAAACATTTTTCCTTCCCCAAGAACCTCTCTTGTGAATTCCTGTTCCCATTGAGAAAGATCCCTCAGGACCTTCATGGCCAAGTGAAGATCATAGCATCTATCTGACGCCAGCCTAGCCTCAGACTGGGATTTGAAACCAGGTCTCACAGATCTCAGGCAAATATAGGAAACTAAGATGAAATCTACCTTCTGTAGGGAGCAGCATTATTTCCAACCATACAGCAAATGATCACCCTACTCAGGTAACTGGTTCCTTCTGTCGTGATCTGGCCAGAGATGTCATCCTCATGAGAAGCTGTGACCCTGTGTAATCTCTTTATGTTCATTCTTAGTTTAATTCACACTCACATTGTGCCACATCCTATTCATTCAAAAGACAGACGTGCTCCTCCAGTTCTTCCCCTCATTCAGCTTGCTCTTTCAGGCCTAAATTTGACCATCATGCCTCCAAGAACTTATTTTAACAAGGCTTTATCATAGGGCAATTATTTTAGTTCCAACATTTGTTGTCTGTGATAACCAGCCAAAACCATGCTTGAATCACCCTGCAAAGATATTTATCCTGTAGTACATACATGACTTTACCCTTTCCTTTTCGGCTTTCACCTTATTGTTATATGTGATCTTTCACTGTGTTATATACGAGCTTGAATTTTAAACTCTTTGAAGTTGGGGCTGCTTACAATAGTTCCTTCTTTACAGACACAGGAACAGCCCTGGGATCCAATAAATAAGACTTCAAAGTGTAAGTGGCAGTAAGTTACTGCCTTAAACTGGGAAAGAGAGGAATGTTGCTCTTCATTGGCATTGCTTCTACAGGTCACATTTATTGAATGAGTAAAAAGAAGGCTCTGATATGCAGAGCAGTCTTTAGCCACACGAGAAAACACTACCTTTATTATACGTGTCTGTTCAACAGAAGCAACCCACTCACACGTAAATGGCTTCTTTAAACCAGGAACTCCTTCTTCCTGTGTGGCTGCCTGTTTTCAGCATGTCTGCTTTTTCTGCTGCCTAACAGCGGTTAATGGAGCTGCAAATTGTTATCAGCTTGGTATTGCTGTAGAGCCAGCCTACACAAATACCTGATAAGCACTGTAACACATTTCAGTGAACGAAAATTCATTGTGCAGTGTGGTTTCCTTTCACTTTAATGTGTTCCAGACCACTTGGACAGCTCACTTAATGAATCCCATTTTGCAGAGGACAGCCACGTTTGAGAGGCTGCCAGCCTGAGATGCTGGTGCCCGTGTACAGATGACCCAGGTGAGATCCTTAGACACGGTGTCCTGCTCTGAGCTAGAACTGAACTAATTCTGTTCAGTGGTTTTGCTTTCCAGCTCAGTCTCTTCTAAGTCGCAGCACTGTCTGAAGTTAACGGTGTATTTTTGCAGACAGTGTCTGCTTCGAGAAGTGACAGTGCTTGATGTTTGCAGTTACCACCAGGGACTGGTTGCAGAAAGGCTCTTGCTTGTACCCGCTCCTGTGCAGACCAAGGTCACTGCTCAATCCTGTGTGCCACGGTGGGGTGCAGTGAGTTAGAGGCCACACCTGCATTATCTGTGTGTCTTACCCTGCATCACGATAGTCGCACAGTGGCTGCTGTCTATTTTATGTGTTGAAGTATCGCATTATATGTATGAAGTTTTCTTCACATCTCCCAGGTTGGATAGAGAAAGGTCACCCCTGTTTTATGGGTGAGGAGCTAAGATGGAGGCACCTCAACTGTAACCAGTCACCTGAAAAATTTGGTTCTCCAGCCTCTCTATGGATTGTCCCAGGCTTTTGTGAGGACCATCCACCATGATCATGTAGACATCTACTCTTGATTTGTACTTCCTGTCAATCACAGCTGAAGTCAGTTGGGATGAACACTAACTTGTTAGAGACACTAACAGATCTAAGCACTTTCTGAAGGCATTTAGCCATCCGAAGATGCAGACCAGATAATTAAGAAGTGTGTTCTGCAAGTCCACCTCCCAGGAAAATGAGTGCTCCTGCAAGGCCTGGATGAGCTATGGATTGTCCTGCTCTGAGATGAGTCCAGGAGGCCCATCCTACCTCGCGTGTGGAAACTGCCTAAATGGTTATGGGAGGCAGCACCACTCTGCCTGACCCTGTGCCAGCGTGTCCTAACTTCATCAAATATTCTCTGGGGGAAAGAGATGAGAGAGCTCCCTTGGGCAGGAGGAAAGGGGCCCAAAAGATATTTCTCCAAAAGTGGGGAGAAATTCTTGGGATTTAGGTAGACATTGCTGAATGATGTGGAATGCAGTTCTGAAACTCGTGGTAATCTTGAGATGACTATAGGGTGTCTGAAAACAGCCAAAATTTCTGATAACTTGGGGCTCTGGAAAGTAGGCTGGACAAATTGGTGCAAAAATGTAATGTGGGAAACCAGCCAGCATTGGCATAGAAAAGAAATTCTGCTTCCAATCCATGTGACTCTAGGATTAATTATTTTCTGCCAATTCAAATATTTTTGTAGTTTTAATTGCCGTCTATTACTAACTTCTTGTTCATGCATAATGTGTATGATGGCTCGAGTGCTAAACAATATCAACATTTCACTTCAGATGTGTCTGTTCTCCAGGGGAAGTAATGTGACTCCTGTAGAGTTCTGGGGAAAAAATTTTGAAGACAAGTAAGAAGTTTGACACATGACTTCCATAGGCTTTTCTCCATGGCAGGGAGTCTACCTGGCCTTTTTGCCTTTGAAACTTTACCTTCACTGTTGTGAAGGTAAATTAAAATTAGTCTGTAAATATCTATAATAAATATGTGTGAAGGTAGTTAAAATAATATTACTAGTTCGGTTTCTTTTTTAGGAGCCCTGCAGGGTTTCGGATTCTGATATCATTCTGGGACTACAGGATCACCCTCTACACCTCCCTTCATTTTTATTTGTACAGCACCTAACATGAAAAGGACTTACTTTTCCTTTAGCCCTCAAACTGTATAAATACTCATAAACAGTAGTAACTGACCACCAATGCACTTCAAAGAGGACCACATAAATCTGCACAGGTCAGATCCTCTTTAACCCCATGAAAACGGCAAGAATACCCTTGAAAATCAGTAACTGTGGAAAATAATAGACATTTATTCCTGAGAACCAACTTCTTGTTTCCAGAGTAGAAATCAACTCATAGTCTGTAAGAGAAATATATCACCTCTCTAAACTTAGATTTAAAAGTGGCATCCTCTCTACTCATGAAAGTGTGCATTCATTGCTGAGGTACACGGTGGCCATCTGAAAATTTTCATGTCACAGAGCTGGTATTTAATTTACCTCTCTCCTGTAGGTCACTTGGAGTTAACATTCAGTAAATTGTTTTTAAGCGAGATGTGGCAGGGATGAACTGAGGATCTCAGTTCAGTAAATTCTGCTTGTCCCTTGTCTGAAAAAATTAGGACTATTAAGAAAGCTAGTGTCCTGTAACTGTGCGTGTGTAATAAAAATAATAAATAGTATCTAACATTTTGAAGATTTCATTCATCTGTTCTTCAAGCAACATCAATATGGTATTTATTTGCTGAGATTTGACTCAATTTATTTTTTTTTAATGACCCCTGACAAATGTGCCCTATAGATGCAAGTGCCCAGGACCTCAAGGGAGAGGGACAGGAGTGACCCCACCACAATTTTAAGTGCTGACACTAGGGGGAAAAATCCCACATTGACTCTGTGTTGCTTGGTCTGTTACATAAAACTATAATGACATAGGTAATTTGGTCTAGAAACGACAAAACTGCTCTAGACATGTTTAACAGCGTGGGTGTTAGTCAGTGGTGTTAGTCAGTGGAGTCAGTGAAACTTTTTTTTAAGATCAGAGGAGTGCTTTTTTCTAAAATAATTTCTCAGGTTAAGAGGTTATGAAGGAACAGATCAGATTGAGTGGTCACGGTGGTCCCTATAATCTACACTCACACTTTCAAAGGAGGTGAATTTCCAAGTAGAAAATGTGTGAATTTTCTGCACAGCACCTCTAACACTCCTCTGGGGTGTGCTCATAGTCAGTGGAGGAAAACAGAATTTTTAGGGCAAAATCCATTTTTTCCCCAAGTAGCTGTTGAAAAGAGGCCAGCTGACTCTCTGGGGTGCCTTTTTGTTCCCCGTTGCTATGACAGGGTTCAGATGAGCAGCTCGTCCCATCCCTGTCTTTTCAGGAGTGCAGAGAGCTGAGAGCAGCAAGCGAAGCTTGAGGGACGTGCCTGGGCAGATGTTCTGGCAGGGCAAGCCTCTCGCTAGTCTCCTCTGGCCGTGTTTCGAAATGTTTGACCCTCTCTTAGCTTCATCAGGGTAAGCCAGCCCCTCAGAGGGCACATCTGGGGCAAGGGACTGCTTTCTTGGTGGGCAGAGTTCAGCCGTGGGAGCTCAGGTGCTAGGGACTGAAGCCCTAAGGTGAAGATGCGAAGTCCTCAGGATAATTCTCAGCTCCAGGCCCACAAGATATTAACAACCTGATGAAAAATCTCCTGCCAAGTGGTAGAGGAGAGACAAAATCCTCTGCAAAGAGCAGGAGACAGGACGTGGAGCTGGGCATGTCTCTTCGCAGAAATGACTTGACTCAGAGGAAGGGAGTTGGAAGGGTAAAGTGTTTATCTGGAAGGGAGTCTTGCCTGCCAGTAACCATGACTACCACTGTGTCCTGGGTTCAACATGGAGGAACC
>NW_010388933.1:90906-101369 GCF_000710305.1 Buceros rhinoceros silvestris | reverse complement strand
CCGGTTGCCAGCACCGGTGACATGGCCGTGCCTCACCCTGGGATGCCCTGGTGGCCGGTCAGGCCTTGCCCCACGATCCCGCTGTGGATTTGCTGTCACACCCTCTGCTCCCTTTCCGCAGCAGTCAGCTGCCCCCCTCAGCCCTTTCATGTGGGGTTCGGCACTTTGGGCAACGTGGGGTGGCTTCTCGGGTAGTCATGAGCTTTCCCGAGGCGTCCCCATGTGTAAGGGACAGCCTGCCTGGTCATACAGCCTCGGCGAACATTGCTGCCTCTGTTAAAAACTCAAAGCACGTGGTGTGTGAAGGTTTTGGCAGATTGTTTGCGCTGGCCAGAGTGGAAGGGTAGGGGCGCGGAGATGAACTCTCATTCACCTTTTGAAAATAACCTGTTTTGATTCAGGCTTTGAGCTGAAAGTTATCCTGGCTGTCATCAGTTTTGAACTCGCCTTTCCAAGACTTGAGGTGAACTCGCTGTTTCCGTTGGAAGTCGCTTCCGCTGCTTTCAAATGTTCCTTTTAATACGGTGTCAGCATTTCACATTCAGGTGCTGTTCAGGCAGCTGAGGGTGATGCTGGAGGCTAACACAAGGGAAAATCTGGAAACCCCTGGGGATCTGGAAAATGAGATGGTACTTGGAACTCTTTCTCTGATGCAGGCTGCTGCTGGAAACATGTCTCAGCTATTACCATGAGAGCACTGTGTCACTACTTCTGCAGCCGGAGAGAGAAAAGGTGGTGGCTCACTATGGCCATCCATGATGGGCATTGTCTGCCCGGGCTCCTCTCTGGCATGGGCCCCTTTTTGCTGCACCGAGACCAAGTCCAGGCCAGTCAGGGTTGTACTGCTGGAGGGCATCTTCTGCACAACGGCTGGGATGTTAGGGTGCAGAACTAAGTCCTGTTTAATTTTTAAAGTTCTTCCTGCGTTTCATACCGTTCATGACTTTCTGCATGAGCAGGACGAAGACTGGAATGGTTATATGTTTCCACATGGGTATTTTGACCCATATAAGAAGAATAAATAGCATGATCAGTTCTGCAGTGAAGAAAGAGGAAGGAGGCCAAGTCTTCGGGTTATTGTTTTATGCCATTTTTGCTTTTCCCATAGGAAAAAACTGCTTGATGACAGTAGCCAGCAGCTGGCCTGCTAGTGGTTCATAAATATCCCTCATTCATTCATCTCATTTATTAAAAGAACCAAGTAAATGGCAAAACATGATGTCTCAAAGCAATACACTCAGCCAATATATGCTGCCTTCCTTTGGTGTTTTGTTTTCTATTAATACATTGTGTCTTATTCACAGTTGGGGCCTTATACATGTATACACACATAATTCTTTTTCTTTGTGAATCATCTTGTAGTCTTATAGGCAAAGTTATTAATCTCTTTGCAAAAATGCATCTCAGATACTCCCAGGTTTAGTGATATATCGGATTATAGCAAAAGTAAAGTACAATGCAAAACAATAGCAGAATATAATACAACTGGCTGACAACACCACACCCGTTTTTCTAGTGTGTCTGTGTGGAAAACTTCCACATTGGCTCTTTTCTATGATAATTTAGAGGGAAGGAAGGGAAACCATATGACTAGTTTCCCACTTGTCAATTTTGAGTGCAGGGCTCCTTGTCAAATCTGACTTCAGCCTTTCTTCACGTGGGGAGTAGCTCTCCTTTTTCATTTATAATATTATTTTCTTTGAGGAAAATCTTGATCTTAGCCTTCTGCAGTTTATTATTGGCTGGTCCTGTGTAGCTGGTCTCCAGTTCATCTTGACCTGTGCATAGCAGTATTTTTTTTTTTTTTAAACTTAATAATTCCTCAGGTTTTTAAGAAGAAAGCAAAGAGGAGCTGGCAATGAAGAGATCTATCATGACTGTCGGTCCATGTAGGAGACTTGCCTGGAGTGACTGTGAGTATTTCAGGACTATTTTTGCATAGATTCCAAGTTTTCCTGGATAACTTCCAGTTTCATTTGCAGTATTGTGGTGTGCATGCAGCTAGCCGTGTACAAGCCATTCTGAAGCTGTGCCACTCTCACCTGTGCTGTATGTGGGGTGCTGTGGTGGCCTGTCTGCATTTTCGGAGGAGGAAACCGGCAAGGACTGTTCAAGTGACTATAAACAGTGCCTGACTATATGCAAAGCTCAAACACCTGCAACCCTTCACCTGTCTCTCTAGAGTCAACATCTGTAACTGCTGCTTCTGTGTTGAGCGCAGGGCTGGTAAAATGCCAGCCTCTACAGGCATTCCAGCCCAGCGCTTTGCTTGTAGGACTGACGACTGGGAAAGAGCTGGTGCCCATCTGCAGCTTATAGAAACCTACTGTCACCGAAAGATGATTTTTGAAGATCCAGTCTCATTTCCTTTATGTATTGTTAACTGGAGAACAGCTAATGTTCTACTGAACTTTTGTAACCAGGTCAGTTGTAAAATTTGATCTTAGCAGAGAGTTCTGATCACATTCCATACTAGACCGAAGGATACTTTTTAGTCATTGGAGATATAAGTATCCTTCTTTGTATTTTGGACCAGTTTGATCTGTGTGATACATTTAAAGCCAGCTTACAGTATATGGGCAACGGAGGACCAGGATACTCCAGATAATGTGGATGCTGGGAAAATGGACACAAATTTCAGAAGTCCACAGAAAGTAAACTGAGATACAGCAGGGATATTTAATCAACTAGAGCCAGCTTAGCTCATGCAGTTTATTTTGGGAATGAACAGGAAATGCCAAAGTCCTCCTAGAACCTCTGTGCTGAGGAACAGAGGCATTACTGTTGTCATTGCTTCCATTTCTGCCTTAAACCACTCTAGGCTCTGGGCTTCCTCCACTGCCAGTTTTAAGTGGAGCTAGCCCAGCCAACTATACATAGGTGCTGAGATATGTTTATCGTTCTGTAAGACTTAACTGAAACTGGACCTTCATGTCCATGACTTCCTGTGCATGCACATGATCCAAAACAGCCTGGAACAGATACTGCCAGAACCATCATTTACACTCGAGGTGAATGATATGAGAAGGGGGAGTTTCTCCAGCCTTGCAATAAAGTCAGGATCTGCTGCTGGTGCTGCTACTGCTTATGGAGGGAGTTCAGCATATAACTGTTACGAAACCCTTGTTCATTGTGTAATGCTTCTAATGTGTGTGTAGTGACTGACTGACAACATTTAAATGCCTATTATGCATTCTGATTCCCAAGACTTAGGAAAGATGTCTTAGGAGCTGAAAGAATTGACATTTGGCAAACTGGACTTAGATTTTAGGCCTTGGATTTCAGTATACAGGAGACATTTTCTCTAGTAAATTTAAGGTAAATGTATATGGATGAATAAAAAGACATAACAGCAAATAGATGTGTAGGACTGAAAGCAGCTTTCCAGATTAAGGGCATTGTTCTGTATAACAAAAGAAAACGAAGCGAGCTGTATGCGTACAGAGTGCCATGCAATACAGGTAAAGAAGGGAGACAATTCAAGTGAATCATTTGGTTAAAGTATAAACCTTGTGCTTCCCTCATTTCTCTTTACTTCAGATGCCTTTGATTCAAAGCACAGGCAAGATCCTGAAGCTTCCCAAGAGGCCCACAAGAAGAAATCAAAAGAGAAGGAAGGGAGACTGGCAATCAGTCAGTGGGACACAGATGTACAAGCTCTTGTTTCGTCTTCTAAATGGCTTCAACTTCATGGGCTCAAAAGAAACAAATTGTCCCTATCTCAGATTTTGTCTCAGATTGGATTCCAGCACAGGAAAGGTATAAGACAAATCAGTAACAGAATAATAATACAACCCCTGACTTTAAATACTTTATAGAGTCACACTCATTTTGCACCCCAGTGTACGCAGAGGAGATTTTCACATTGTCTCTTATCTTATGAGGAGGGCAGAAAGGGAAGCTATATTCACAGATGCTGACATTGCCAGTTCAGAGAACTGAAGAACTCCACCTCCTTCTGATCTGCGAGGGACTTGGGATCTGAGAAAGGCTTTTCTTACTCCACTGTACTGTTGCCTTACCCTAGGCACAAGTTCAAATCCCCTCCAATTTAGCTATGTAATAACTACTGTAATAATTTAGCTTGGTAATAACCTGTGCTGCTGAGGCTGTTCGTCTTTTTCCTGCAAATAACACACCGTAAGATCTCTGTTCATTTTTAGATAGCAAGTATAATGTATGCCATGCCATAATCTGCAATCTACTCATTGATCGGGGCTAGCCAACCAGCTTGGGACTAGTATAGTATTTCCAGGTATCCAGCTTTGAAGAAGCAGTTAAATTTGAGTAGAATTCAGACTGCTTTTTGTGCAAAGTGAGATTATAGAAAAATGTTCCTTTGCAGTTATCTGACAGCTGGAGAGGAAGAGTTTGCCAATAATTATTAATCACTGCCATAATAGTGTTTTGCAGAGCATGTTAAGATATTCTTTTCTTTGAACAGCTTGCCACCTGAGAAGTAGGACTTGTAATGTATTGCAATTGTTCTGGGTTGCATAATTTAAGAATTTGTCTGGCATATGTCCATGGGGCATTCAAAGATCAGCAGTGCAGATCCTGAATTCCTATATGCTGTAGATGAAGAGGAAGCTGTTAAGCAACTTTAATGTTGTTACAGTGTAATTTTAGGAGCAGAACGAACTCGCTTAGCAGGGCAGCATGCTGTACAGAATAGCTGCTTTGTGACGTTAAATATTCCCACCCCTAATGTTTTCCTATCAGTGAAGATCCTGTAAAAGATTTCTAGCTACTGAAAGAGCAGAGTGTAACCTTTTCCTTAGTTGCACCCACTTCTGCACCCTTTTAGTTGTGTAAGAGAACAGCATTATCTGTACCAGATTTTGTATTTTGTTTGATGGCAAATATTTGCAAGTCCTGTTCTGAGGTAGATGGATAATACGAAGTTTAGTTGCCGAAACCTTTCATTTACTAAATCCCATTTTGCTTTTTGGCTTATAAATAATTAAATCGGACTAAACTGGTGGGGAGCAGCAAAAGCAAGGCTGCTCCATGGCAGGGGAAATGAGCCACGAGCCGAAGGAGACCACAGCCCAGACAGTGCCCTCACTGACCAGGTGCAGTCCTGCAGCATTTAAGCACCACAGGCAGAGCACAGTGCTGCTAAGTGTCCACAGGCAATCTGACAGGGTGAGGTGATGAACCACGTCTAGGGTCCAGCCAGGGAGTGCAGCCAGGAGCACCAGGAGATGGAGCCAGAGACAAGACTGGAGCCAAGGTTACAACGTAGGTCTTAGAACCACATCCAAGATGCAGAGCTAGAAACAAGGCTATAATACAGGGCTGAGAGGTCTAGTTAGGAGAGAGATCCACTAGCAGAACGTGAAAACAGGTACACCTACAACACAGCTAGAGCAAAGACTGGGTGCCCAGGCCTGAGCGCCCTGAGTGGAAAACCCAGGCGAGGCTGATCATGGCAATCAAGGCCTGTGGCGCCTTCCTGGCCCCATCACAGACAGTCAGAAAAAAATGTAAAACAAAAACATAATTAGAGTTTCTGTTCAAGTTTCTTGACATCAAGAGTTCAATACAGATGCATGTGCCTCACACATGGATGGTATGCACCTCAATCAGAAAAAATACGTTTGAAGTAATCCTTATGATTAGCAACTTGGTCTTTTGTAACCTTTACTGTAGATTATGTGACCACCTTGGGGAAACTTGTGGCATCTCGTTATGCAGATGGTCTGTTTCCTCAATACGAGAGAGCACAAGATGGCAGCGTGTATAATGTAAGTATGACTGACCTGTGGTAACTTCCCTGTGCACTTAGAAATTATCACTGTATCGGAATGATGTGACTAAAATGTCTCCCTATGGCATGAAATACTGATACTCTTTGTGAGAACTTTATCTTTTGAAAAGTTTTAAAATCTTTTGTTAGTGATAACAATCAATGGTAGACAAGCTAGATATCCTTTTCTTTCCTTGCAAATTCTTAATGCTCTTGCCTTGGTGCAGCATTGGAGTAAATCTTTCCAGACAAGACTCCAGTTTCTAAGCAACATTTACCCTAAACTGAAAGAGGGAACACTTAAAAAAAAGATGTTCAGCTGAGTTAAAAAAAAGGAATAAAATAGTAGTCAATAAAATAAGTGGGGATGGTGAAATTAAGAAGACACAATGCCCTGTCATTGCTGATGCAAAGCGCTCCTTTGCTTAGTGCCAGTGGGTCACAAAAGGCTCAGCCTACTCTATAGAGACAGCTAGCTGGATCCCTGCCCAGGCTCATGTTCTAAGGAATGTCTTAGGAAGAGCTGCTGTCGGCCCCACTGTTAAGAGGATGGATTCTGACTGAAGAGATATGCGTGTGAGCAAGGAGGGGAGAGAGTTAACTCATAAAGGATTTTACAAAAACGAACGGCTTGTCATTTTTTCCTGATAACTCGAGCCACTTTTGAGGCACAGGCTTAAAAAATGGGAGATTAACCATTTAAGGAAGCTTTTTTGTCTTGTTTTTTTCCCCATTAATACCATATGAAATATCTACATAATGTCTTTTAATCTTAGGACACTGTTGCGAGCAGTAGGAAGGACATTTCTGGTAGCATTAAGGTAGCAATGCCACTATACAAGATCTGTTGAGATCTCATTTAGGTTACTGTAGCTACCACCGGTTGGGAAGAGGCAATTCAAACCGGAACAGCTACTGGGGAGAGCTAGCAGGATGAACTGCAGTGGAGTGCTGATCTTATAAGAGGACTTGGTTGATGTTGACGAAGGTAAGACCAAAGAAGACTAACAAAGGGCTGAATTATTGCCCTTGAATGCCCAGAGAAACGCAAATTACAGGGATAGGGAAAAGCTATAGTTTTCTATGCTAAAAGGCATTCTAGTCCAAGAATAAATGGGTGTGAACTGCCATGAATAAATTTAGGCTGGATGATCAGAGGTTTTCCATGCCTCAGAGAAATGGGAGTACAGACTGGCCAACTACAAGTGAAGGGGTCATGTAAGAAAATGCCTTTTTTTTTTTTTGTAAGATGGATGTAGTGCAGTAAGCTTCTTTGTATGAGTCTGGCTGTCATAGGAGGAAAATGGATTTTCTAAGTGCTCCTTCGCAGGCCTAGATTCCTTTGGCAGTCAGCCTGAGACTCTGTATCTGGGAGGCACATTACAGGGCCCTAGCTGACATTAAAGAACAGAGGAAAATACAAATGAGAAGAAGAAGTGTGCAGACTGAGACACAAAATACCTTCTTCCTGAGAAATATTCTTTGTACTTAGTCCCAGAAAGATAGCTGGAGGTAAAAGGTAGCTGGTAAATTAGCTTATGTGGGTCAGAGATATTGGGAGAATGTCTTTACTGGAAGCTGCGTGGAATTTTTAAACCCAGAGATGATTTTGCCTGGTGGATGTGTATACATATATTCATAGGGACAGCCCGCTGTCTTTAATACTGAATCTAGGTTTTCCTTATTTTACTGATACGGTATGGGAAGCTGTACTTGTTGATTGCAGTTGTCTGAATTAAGTTTGCCTAAGCACCTACCCACAAATAGTTAATCTGTAATGCTGGGCATTGTTAGGGAAATAATACTACAAACAGGAAACATTTTACATTTTCCTTTCAAATGCTAAAGACAAGGTGGAGATTGAAGTGCCCCAGAATCAGACCTTATGCTTCCTTGTATCACTGTATGAAATGTTAAGAGCCAGTCAAAATTCTAGTCTAAGAAAGTACAAAGTTTCTGTGTCCTTGTTTGTTCACCCATCTGCTCTGCAGCCCTTTCTACATCCTAGCCTGTGTTCAGCTCATTCTAATTGCTTCAGTCTTGAGACAGACAAGTCAGACAACCCACTGGCACTGTCCCATGCTCATATAAAAAGATTATGGAAAGCAATTAGGACAAAATGCACTGTCTTTTCTGTATAGCTTAGATGCATTTGTCAAGTATTTGCTTGTGAAATACGGGAAGAAAAATGGGTTGTTTTCACTGCAGCCTTGGCTGGCATATCTGGCACTTGCAAACCAGCTATTGCAGCTGTGCTAAGCTTGGGGCTGCATTTGTACTATTTGTTTTGATGTTCAATTTCTTTCTCTCCCTTATTTAAATAAAGCTGACAGCTAAAAAAGAACTGATTCTTCATTTTGTGGATTGTCTAATGGGAGCTATTGAGCTATATAAGCAGCGAATGGAATGGTTAACCAGTGACAGCCGTCAGATATTTGGCGTGATTCAAGAACGATGCATTGTCATTGTTTTGGATTTTGGCACTGCAGCTCCAACTGAATTTGATCTATGTCGGGATGCACTTTCTATGGTGCTTGTTGAACAGGTGACCCAAATTGCCAAATTCAACCTCATTCGGTAAGCAGAAAGAATCACAGAGTCATACAATGGTTTGAGTTGGAAGGCACCTTTAAAGGTTATGTAGTCAAACCTGTGTGCAATGAGCAGGGACATCTTCAGCTAGATCCAGTTGCTCAAAATCCCATCCAGCCTGGCTTTGAACACTTCCAGAGATGGGGCATCTACCACCTCTCTGTGCCAGTGTTTTACCACTCATCATAAAAGATTTCTTCCTTATGTCTAGCCTGAATCTCCCCTCTTTTAGTTTAAAAATATTACCCTTTGTCCTGTCCATCAGGCCCTGCTAAAAAATCTGACCCCATCTTTCTTACAAGCCCCCTTTTAAGTACTCGAAGACTGCAATAAGGTCTCCCTGGAGTCTTCTCCAGGCTAAACAAAGAAGTCCATGTCTGCCCATTGCTGAAAAATAAAAAAGAGCTGCATATCATATAGACGTGTTTGGATAATACTCTTTCTGTAGTGGAAATTGTCCTGATTCATGTCATGGTAATGTCTATAGATTTTTCCACCAAGTTTCCCTCGCAGTCATGCTGAGCTTGCTACTTCCACTTCAGACCCAAATACCGATATATGCCTTCTACAAATATAGTACAGAAAACAGGAAGATAAGAGGGAATTTGCAAGAGCAATAATGCTCTGCAGGTATCTAAGTATTAGAGAGTGAAACAGCAAGGTCTCATCTGACTGCCTAGGCATTCTTGTATCTTTAGGCATTACAGGTTTCTACTTTACAGCTAAATGTACACTCTTCCAAGTGCCATAGGCACAGGCATAGTCGTTTGTATTTCTATAGATTTCCATGGTCACAGAAATCAGCAGCAGAACTAGGAAACAATACTAGATTTCCATGACAAAAGACAAGTGCTTGTTCCCTAACATGAATAAATGAATTTGGGTTTAGATACAAACAGAGGAATAGAAGCAGCTATTGAGATTTATGTATCTCTGCACAAATTCCCATATATGCATAAAGGTTTGAACACGTAAGCTTGGGTTTGGATAGATGAGTGGAATTTTGTGACTATTAAAAACAATGCACAAATTAGGTCATATAATTTTAAGGTTGATTCCACAATTATAACTTGCAACTACACTGTGATTCTTAAAGTTGTTTTACCCAAGCTTTGTCCTACAGATGATTGCGGTGCCCTTCTTAATTGTCTGCTTTCTGTCTTTTCTGTACAAACTTACATGTATACATGCTCATATACTTTGTACTTCTGCACTGCTGTTAAGACCTTTGATCAATTAAAATATCAAAAAACTTTGCATGACAAGTTTTATTTTGATGAGTAGATAAAGATCAGCCCTACCACAAAAAAGGCACAGTTAAAATGGTCTGACACAAAGGTCATGCAGCAAGTAGTGGAAAGAGACCTGCAGAAGCCAGATTTTTTTTTCATACACGTATTTTAAAAACCTGATTGTGTTTTTATGTTAAGGGGAGATATGAATTAGGAACTGCTTTTAGAGTACTTTAGTTCTCTTGACCCTGATTTGGAAACAGTTGTCTCAAAAAAAATTCTTATAAAAACTACAGTATTTTTCTATTCAGTTTTATTTTTCCTCTACTTCTTTTACCGCAAGTCTAGATTTAGTATTTGAGGCTTATTCCAATTACTAGTTAAGAATATAAAAGAATAGTAACAAAAGCAGAGCTCCACTCTTTTGCTCTGCCAGCATTATTCTCACTAGTTCTGATTTATAATTAATGCCATTTTCAGGGCTGCTCAGGATCCTGTGAAGTGGCAACAGAAATCTACTGCTGTGTCTGAGCATACTATAAAGTCTGCTGTTACGTGGCTCTGGAAGCTGGACCATATGACAGCTGCCAGCCATACCAGCTCTGCTGAAGCCCTGCTGGAAGCCATGAGTGATGAGGTGGTAAGCTCATACATCTTTTCAGAAGCCTCAAGTAAATCCAAGAATATTCAGTGCCAGACTGGCTACTGTGATTTGCAAAGATAAATATTAATGACAGCATTTGAAAAGGGTTTTTTTCCCCTAAGTGTAGCTGCATGCTATGTTTACTGACGGCTTCTTTATGTAAATGTACTGTATTTCGAATGCAGAAACTTGTTTAGTTTCTTTTCCAGAGTATACAGAATAAATAACATATTCAGTCAGTAAG
>NW_010388933.1:82122-90794 GCF_000710305.1 Buceros rhinoceros silvestris | reverse complement strand
GAAAGAGAAAACATCTTCCCTTGCACTTTTTTTGCCATACATGTTTTTCAGGGCTTCAAGTTTATGAGAAAAATTGCTAGTATCAACATTATTGAAGACAGGGAAACCATTTTTATTTTGTTACGAATCCAAAGTGCTCATGAAACACTGTATTTAAAATCTGAAATAGCAAGTACAGATATTTGTTTAAGTATTAACTCATGGTAGGGATATGCAAATCCTTTTTCATCAGCCAGGTTATAGCTAGAGTTTCTTCCAGGACAAAAAACCCAAAGCATGCACAGATATTACTGCAATTAAATTCTGTCTTGTTTCTAAAAGTACCATTCTAGTTTATGTCATGAGACATAAAACATATATGCCATCGTTTGAGCTCATCACTAAAACTTGTGTTGGTAAGGAGATATTTTATGAGATTTGTTTACAATGTACATTGTTTCAGTTCCGTAGCACCTGAATTTAATGGAAAATTTGGCCTACTAGCCTCATTGGTTTTCACTGCAATTAAGATGCATCTCTGTGTTTGAAGGAGAGGTAAATTTGGCTTGAGTTTCCTTCTGTTTCCCTGTGCTAGTGGATTCTCATCCAGATGAACCTTGATGTTTGGAAACTAATATTAAAAAGGAACTGGGTGAGCAACTAATTGTTCAGCAGTGAGATTTTTTTTATGATTGCTTTTTAAAATGCCTCCTTCATAGATTTTATTAACATTTTCAATTTGCAGTATATTACTGATTTCCTGGTGGGAAATGAAAAAGATTGTATTTAGATTTCAGTACTGTCTGGATGAAAAAAGGCTTTTTGGACTTGGTGGGTCTGTATATGTGAGTAGACAGAAATTAAAATCTGTCCAACAGTGAGACATTTATCATTTCTTCCTGGGCATTGGTGGGCTAATGGGTAATCTAGGGCAGATGCTCAACATAAAACAAACTTCAATTACTCCTAAATACAGTCATTCATATCTGACAGTTCACTTGAGTGCAGGCTTCACTGTACTGCAGGCTGGGGGGACCTCATTCAGTCCTAGGCAAAAGCTGCATACTCACTGAACAGTCCTAGATGACTCATTCCTCAGAACTGGCTCCATTAACAGGAGTTGCTCCAAAACAATAGCTCTTTTTTCCCTAGACTTAGCTCTTCCTGTCATTCCTTTAGCTGAGCTTTTCTACCCATGTGTGGTGACTCCCTAGATTTCCTTTCCCCAAGCTCAAGATCACTCTGCTGTAAGGTCGCAATCCTTTGAGCTTTACCTGCCTCAGATGCATCCACAGTGTTTAACGTGTGGTTCTGTACAGGTGCCACTCTGCCAAGTGTGGTCACCCATCCAAAACACACCTCCCCACCAAGGAAAAGACTGTGAGGAACATGTTCTTCTTCTTCCTGTTCTTGTATGAAGTCTGTTTGTTTGTTTGTTTAGATAGCTGCATAAAGTATAATTTTCAAAATATGAAAGGTTTTAACCTTTCCCCACTAATCTGTAGGGAACATTTGCTTTGTGGCATTGCTGGGTTTGTAGGTAAGTAGGATCAATTGTCTGTGGTTAGCAATTTTATTTTCTCGTGAGGAGTTGGTTCTGCATCAGCTAAGCCCAAGAAATGTCAGCATTTTAAAAGTTGCAGAGGCAGGCAGTAAATCCTCTGGAGGAAGTATGAAAATTTATATCCTTATTAAATACCAAGTATATGAATTTTTGGCAGTCTTAGGGGTGGGGGGAGATGTGAATCTGAAGGAATACAGGGAAAAGCAGTTGTGCAATATGCATGCATTCCCCCAGGTCAGGAGCCTCTTCAAAAGGAATAGGAATAAGGTGTTGTCCAAGGACTAGGTCTCAGTTGGGAGAGCTGTGTGCGTGCTCAGATAGAATCAGAAAAGGCCTTGACTCTGCATAAGCATTGCTCAGCAATAACAATAACATCCCCAAATTATCAACACTGTTTTCCGCACAAATATAAAACAGCACCATACAACTACTGTGAAGAAAATGAAGTCTGTCCCAGCCAAAGCCAGTACATCTGTAAACACCAGCAGTAGCACTCGAAGAATGATGCATCTTTCCTATGCTCCAAATACATGCTGCTGGTAAAAGTATGTTTGGTACAAAAATTCCAACTGATTTTCAGCCTGGCAAGGCACCAGCATAGCACCTTTCTTTATAAAAGTGGAATGTGGCACAAAGCCTTGTCCTGACTAACAGTACAGTTGTCCATCCTTATGCCTCTCTGGTTTGAGTTCATTTCTGTGGAAAGGGGCTTGTGTGGGGCAGAATCAGAACCAGGAGCTGTGGCCCAGGTTCTCTTCAGGAGATTTTGTGTGGGCTTCATCTGAATTAGTAGTGTAAAAGAGAGGGAGAACCAAAGATCTGAAAATCTTATAGCCCAAGTAATCCATTGATTCTACCAAATTTTCCTACCAGTAATTGGCAGGAGGACAGTGCTTGAATAAGTACGAGGTACTTGTGTAAAACAGTGTCTTCCAATTCCTAATTATTTTTTCTGTTTAATGACAGGTCGAAGCCATTTACTACTTTGCTGTGGGTGATGTTCCAGCAGACACAAAGCAGCTGCTCCTTGAGAAGGTTTCTGATGGCCCCTGTCCAGTCAACACTGTATCTTTCAATGCTAGAGAAGATGAAACTATTATTTTTCTGAAAGAGTTGAGTCGCTTGGCTTCTGGCAGGTATGACAGAGAAGCAGCACAATAATGATTTCAGTGCTTGTAAAGTGCTTTCCTACTATGAATAGTATCGGAAGATATCTGAATATAATCCCTGTTTTATTCATGAGAAAATGAGACAAAGCAGTTCAATAAGCGATCTGGGGAATTAGTCTAAGACTAACATGCAGGACCTACCTGAATAGACCGTCTTCTCTCCACGTATGTGCTCACTGGCTTGCAGAAAGGCCATTCCTTTCTTATATCCTAAACTGTCTGTCATCTGCTTCTCTTTTGAAGATTGTTCTGGGAAAAGGATCACAAACATAAACTGAAACAAGCTTTTATTGCATTGCTTTTTACTCTGATGGTATCCACAGGCACTTGTTGGATCAAGTGCCACACAGACACGTACTGAAAGGATAATGCCTTTAAATGGGCAGTTCCTGTAACAACAGAAAATTAATGTGGCCTGGTTGTGTGGAAATGTAGGTCTGTACCATGCTGTCTAGCATCTATTTGGTCTGGATGGTGGAAACCGATATATTCCACATGGCTTGTTGGCTACTTTATCCTGGGAATCAGCTGTGTGGTGAGAATCAGCCTTTAGTAAAAAGGGAGAATAAAACTTTAATCTTAATTCTCATATCAAAATAAGGAAAACAAATGAACAAACATGAAAGCCCACAATACCAAACCCATGCTGAATGGCAGAGGGCAGTAGGACTTCTGTCTGCTTCACAGAAGTGACCATACAGTTACAGAGCTGTGAAGTGGCTGCTTGCTCTTTCTGTTTCATTGTTGTTTGTGCAAGAGTGGGAAGACCTCCAACAGCAGAAATCTCCCAAATGACAGCAGAGCAATTGGTAAGATGGCAGCTGCTTAGCTCTTTTATAGCCATCTGTGTTTAGAAGTAGCTTTTAAGAGATGGAGTGCCTGCCAAAAAACAAGACTGTGGGAAAGTTTATGTTTGCTCTTGTCTGATCTGTGTCTAAAATGACTGTGGTCATTTAGAGCTGTGGTACCTCCATGATACTAGGTATGTTGTCAGCCACCATCCTTCATTTTCTTTTGGCGGTGTTTTTTACCTTCTTTATAAAAGGAAAGTGAATGTTTCTTGTATGGTAGAGAAAGAAGCAAGAAGGATTGTGGCAGGAAGCTGAGAGGAATTGTTGTGCTTAATATGATTCCCACTATTTTCTTTTTACACGAGTCTGGTTTTGGTGCAGAGACTTACTGGGGCAATAAATTAAATATCTTGCTGGTGGGTATTTGTTCAATACCTGTCTGTATGTTTGTCAGCTTTCCCATAGGAATGGCCAAGTTCATAGGCTTTTCGCAGCTTAAGCTTGTTTCTAGCGTAGTTCTGATTTAGAAATGCATCTTTTTCCTGCTCTGAGACCTTCTCTGTTTTGACAGGGAAGGTAAATGAAGTCTGCTTGACTTCCTGATTTGTATGTCGATAATGAAATAAATGTTCCTGTTGGGCTTTCAGCTGGGAGGATAATCTGATAAAAAGGTGTTAGTGTCATCTCTGACATCTCAAATGACATGCTTGCTCAGCATGTTAAAAGCATTAATTAAAAATAGATTTCCAGGAGATTGAAAAGGAATGTGCCTCAGAGTAAATGATACCAAAATGAAAGAATGTTCTTCATGAGAATACTTCAGAATGTACATAAATGTCTATAAAATGTTTAGTAATATTTGTAATGTTGTTGTAGGCGAAGGTCGAGATATCTTGAATAGATAAGCAAATAATTCAAGTTGTACACCACTATGATCTTGCATGTGACATAAATCTTGTTAAAATTAGGGAAGTATTTATGTAGTTCATGCACTGAGAAAAACTCATTCTTTGTATTACAGATTCCATGCTTTTGCTGAGAAGAATGACTACAGAGATGCTACTGGACCTGCACTAAAATGTGAAGAGGATGGCAAAGATCTAATTGCCCTGAATTCCAGAAAAGTAAAAAGGCGAATGCCATTAGGTAGACAATATGAAAACCAAGATGATACTGATTTTCCTAGTGAGGCTTCAGGATAGAAATGTAATATAGGAACTTGCGAAGTGTAAAACGAAAAGAAGCCTTCTGTAGGCATGGGTGGGGTGAGGACAGGACTGATCAAATGGAAATTCCGTGGGGAAAAAGGAGAGGGAAAGGAAGAGAAGTGAAGAGAGTAGAGGATGTGCACATGAGAGTGAAAGAGAAGTGAAAAAAGGCAGAAGAACATTTATTTAGGGAGATGAAGAATAGTACTGACACCAGTCACCTTGTGGAAATGTATTGAGAAATGGTAGAAAGGGAAAGGAAAAAGGAATAGTGAGGCTGATATAGCAGCAACATCAGTACAGGCCAAATTCATATGTAACATACAGGGATTAAATCCACGTGAAGTTGACTTGCTTCTCTCCAGATCTGAATTTGTGGTACAGACAGGCAACAATCACAGTAAAATAACTATAGAGAAGAAGGTGCAATGGCTGGGGGGTGTTGTGCAGAGGATTGATGGAAAAAAAAACCTGCAGGAGGAAACAAGTAAGAAAGAAACAGTTGTGCTATGGGGTGGAGCTGGGCATAAAGCTCTCAGTGTGTTTCTTATTAGTCACAGTGCTACTTCCTATGGGCAAGTGAGCCTTACTGTTTAGTGGGGCTGGACTGGGGTTTCAGCCAGGCTGGAAGGAGACCAGCTTATGATGTGAAGTGAGGCTGTGTATGTGAAGTATGATATCTTTATCAGCAGGATAACAAATTAAAAAATTATTTCTTTTAAATATCAGGAGGCATAAGACCTCTTTATTCTAATGGCTTATATCCTCGTTATACAGGCAGGCATTAGTGCTGCCCCAAAGGTAGAGCGGTGTTAGCCACTTCTTACTACTATGGAATATATGGCATATGAATTTCGTGACTCACCTAAGGTCATTTGTCATTCTTGGTCTAACTGGCCTATGTTTCCTGGGTTGCAGTCTAGTTCCTTGTGTCCTAGCCTATCCTTCACTAGGACTGTGATTATAACAGTATGAGAAAACCATAGTAGAGGACCAAAAATAAGAGAGCAAGGTGTCACCTGTTTTTTCCTTCACTAAAGGACCCTCAAGCCTCATCGAAGCAGGGTTTAGAAACCAACAGCAGAGAACGCTTCAAAACGCCACCTCTCGTTTTGTACTAATTCAGAGCAGTATAATGATCGCCTTCAGTTTGCTACAAGTGCTTCTTTGCTGGATCCCATTTGGGGCTGTGCATGGGGGGAGCTGGCTTCCTCTTCCCCCGGGGCAATCAGCCTGTTTCAATAGTTGGGCCTGGAGCTCCTGTATGCCTGAAATTACTTCCTCACCACTGTTTCTAAAGCTGAAAGCTGAATAGCTTTAATCACTCAAAAGGGCAGTAATCCCCTTCAAGTGCATTGTCTGTTGTGTCTTATTGCTATTATAGAATAGAATTTACACATTAAAAAGAAACACAATTAGCTTTCTGCATTTACTGGGTATTATAAGCACAGTCATGACATCACTGGCAGCCAATTGGAGCATTTCAGTCATGTGCAGAATCTAAAGTTCTTTCAGAAAAGAAAACACGTTGGAGACATTATTCTGGTCTGTGTCTGGTCTCTCTTGTTTCAGAGACTCCTTCAAGGGTGTAGAAGGCAATAATAATAAAAGTGTTGGTAACTTACTAATGGGCTCTGAAAGTGGTTTTGGGATGTGTGGCATAAACTATACAAGGAAATAAATAGAGAATGAACCAGAGATTTAATCTTCCAAATGTAGTGTTTCTTGAAAATAAGGGGAGGCACAGAATTATTTTGATTAGGTTTCTTTTTTGCGCAACAAACGCAACAGCTGGAAGCTGAAACTGATCATTATGTTTTATGGACTGGAAAAGATGTTTTAAGGACATGGGTATCGACTGAATAACAGCATTTTGCAGGTACAGGATAACTTCCTGTTCACTCTTCTACATTTACTTAACTACAACAAGTTGGAAGTGAACTCTTTAAAACTTCAGTTAAAAGCTCCATTCTCCCATTTTGCATCCTGAGCAGTCATCTAGAAAGCAAGCGTGAGAAACTGCCAAATTTGCAGGGTTTTTTTACACTCATTTTGAGTGGGTGCTCGAGATCAAAACAGGTGCAAACCAGTGAAGAATTAAGGTCTTTATGTTGGCAGACTCAGATTTACTTAAGGCAGAGAAATGCTTTTACATAAAGCCTAATTTCACCTATTTGGTGATATCTCCTCATCCAGCACGGATCTTCCTGTTACCACTTCTGCCTACGTTCTTTGTGTAGCTTCTTCATCTGCAAAAAGCTGCAGAATTAAGCAACCTTGTTGCATAGTTAAAATTGTAAGTGGAAGGGAGGTGAAATTTAAGTTGGAACTTGAAGACATAGAGGGCAAGAGATGATGCCTGCTGTGGAGAAGAAGATTCTTGCTGAAAAGGGGCACAGTCGTGTCATCTGTTTGGAGTGACAGGGAGATAAGTGCTAAACTGGGCTTGAAAAGCAATGGTGGTTTGAACTAGATTCTGAAATGATTCCTGGGTCCTCACTGGCTAAAATACAAACAGCAGTAAATCTCCACACAGTGTTTTCCTGAGTGGTGAAAACGCAAACGGACTGAAATCAGGATTTAACTGATGTGGCAAACCCAAAGAGAGATGTCTGACCTCCTTGTGAACACTGTGAGGCTGTATTTTTACGTGTGCTTGTTTTTTTTCTCCTTTACCTGATGGCCACAGTGAGCATTTCCGTTGCGGTGTGTAAAATGGGAAGCATAAGAGTGCCAGTGGCCCGTATGACATTGAAGTCAATGAACTCTGCACTGTACACAGACACAGGAGAGACCAAACCCTCCCTCTGGAGAGCCAGGACAATGACTTAAGAGTAGCTACTTTGTCCACAGGCTGTAAATATCATTTCTTCTGCTTTTTGCTTGCCTGTGCTTTGTCTAGTCTTAGCAGCCTAACCTTGGCCTGGCAAATCTCTTTGCTAATGTGTAGAGACTGATGCAGATAGCCGCTCTGCGATACCCCCTGGGATACAAAGTTCATTTGCTTTGTCCATTTGCCCAGTGGGAAAGGGACAGGATCGGGCTGGGGTGAGTTCCAGCGCTGCTTGACCCGTTACTCGGGTGAGCTGCGTTCTACCCCTCTTTGTACCTTCATTCATCCCCCTCTACCTGGGGATGTTGAAAATCGGTGCTTGAGGGAATACTGCTGTGTTCTGCTGCCGCGTACAGGCTGAGGAAAGGACCAGCAGTGAAAAAAGGAAATCGCCCGTCTTGCCTTGCAGGCAAATTAAGTTTAAAAGGGATCTTATTTCATTGTATTTGGATGTGCTTGCTTCCCCGGTCCAATCATGTAGTCAGAGAATTAAGAAATGCTTCTGTTTTCCGTGAGCTGCTTTTGCATTGGTATTTGCTTGATGTTTCAGAGATACTGTAGATTTTGCAGGCGCTTTTTTTTCTTGGTATTTTTTTTTTTCTCAGGGAGTTTTGCATTGAGTATCTTGAGCATGAAATGAAATGGGTTACAGTGACTTGTCAAACTGGATGAGTTTGTCTGCTGGGAGGTAGGTGTGGAAAAGCTGCTGCTTTTAAGATTGCCTGACAGCGTTAACTAACTGGGAAATGGAAACGCGGGTGGTTATGAGTTTCCGCGTACACGCGCAAGGATGTTTGCGTTTTCGCGCCTCAATTCACCCGTGTCAGCAAAACGCTTCCACCCCCCTCTGCAAGCTCTCCCCACACCCTTCCCCATCCTCTTCCTCTTTTTCAAAGGGCGTCCCTCCTCCGGAGCGTTTATAAACGCCTTTTAACGAGAGCAGGGCTCGTCTGAAACGTTACCCGCCGTGAGGTGCTCTGCAGGGTGGCGACGGCCCCCGGGCAGGCCGCAGAGCCTGAGGGCCGGTTCCCTCGTGCCGTCCGGTGGCCGCCCCCTGCCGTTGCCGTGCGGCGGTTTTTGAATGGGAACCCGGGGTCCCCAAGGGTCTGGCCGTTACACCGCCAGCAC
>NW_010388933.1:73871-82021 GCF_000710305.1 Buceros rhinoceros silvestris | reverse complement strand
GAGCGGCTGGGGTGGGGGGCAGGGAGGGCCTTTTGCCTCCGGGGATAGAACGAGCTTTTAAAGAGGTCTTTCCTGGGAGGCGGGTGCCTGAAGGCACGCAAGAACCAGCAGGCCAGGAGCGGTTGGTGCCCACACCCCCCCCAGGGGGGTGACTTGCAGCTGCTTTTCCGTTGGTGGCCCCCAGAATGGCACAGCTGTGGTGCGAGTGGGGACAATGTGAACCAAAGAGAGGTTTGTATTTTCTTGGTCTTTTTCACCGATGCGCTCTGTGTGACAGGCGGCAGATTTGAGAGCCGCACCCAGGCGATACCGTGTGCGTTCTAAGAGTACATGCACGTCATGCCCGTCGAGTTCTAGGGCTCAGTTTTGGAAGGCACAATTTTCCTACCCAATCCTCCTTAGCCGGAGAGGAAAAGAGGCTGAGGTGGAGTGGAAGTAGGCCTCCTGCATAAAGAGAGAGAGAAAGTTGCTGTGGTTGTCATTGCTTGTAGCCTGCTCTCCCAGTTGAATCCAGAAGAACTGTCACAGGTAAAAGGTTTTCTAAGCAACTGGGCAGTTGCTTGTCACAATGTGCAGTTGTTGATGCCTGCAGTTGTCCTGTATAATAGTCATCAAACATGCGTTGAAAGTGCATGCAGTTTTAACTTTCCTGTGCTGCAGCATAAATAAGGGGAAAATACCTTCTTGTGTAATACCAATTCAATACACGTATTTTACTGGGGACGGTAACAACAGCTCTGTAAATTTGATGAGTCCACAGCATCAATTTAAACGGAAATGAAGCAACAGAATGATATGATCAGACTTGTTTTAAAAGCAGTTGAAATATGCATACCTTTTTTTTTTCAACTATGACATTAAAATGTTAATAAAATTAAATCTGGATCCTAGTATTTGATAGTTATGGAGGATATCCAGATTTAGTTAGAGACAGCTCCACTGGAATTGCATTCTTAACAGCCTTAAACTTAGAAATATGTGGATGTGTGATGTGAATGCGGTTTTGTGGTGTTGATTGTGAGTGACAACAAGTGTGGGTGTGTATATATATACATGTATTCAGTGGCTGACCACTCATGAGAAAATCCCTAGCTCCCTGCTCGCTGGAATTTTGCCAATGCTCAGATTTTATATATTTTGCATTTCTGGGGAGATAATTTTTTTATGAAAGAAAAGCTGACATCTTTCTGAAGGATTTGAAAAGAATAATAATAAATTAAACATAAATGGGAATGATGACAGACTTGAGGTTTTTTCTCCCTTTGTGTTTTATGTGGTGGAATAATCTGTTTTACTAAAGCATTTTGTGATTTAGGAAATTTTGATCTTTGTCCTAATGGCTGAAACAGATGCTTTAGAAATGCAGGAAGGTCCCAGGAGATGGCAGTGTAACACATTTCAAAATATTTCTTGGAAACTAAAAGCATTTCACAATTAAAGCAGAGTTGTTATTTTGTAAAATGTTCACATCGTTATTTCAGCGAAGCTTATCAAAGAACAAAATGATCAGGTTTGTTTACTGACAGTCTACTTTAGGAGGCAAGTTTGCATGCCCTATCTTTTATACAGTGAACCACCACTGTATATTAACTGAACCACTAGAGGGTAAGATATCATTTGCCTTGTTCAGCATCTTTATGTGCAATTCAGTAACTGGCTGCAATCTGCAATAGGTTCTAGTCTGCGGTTGTGGTTAGGATAGCTCATGATTCAGTTTCTTATTTTTACTGTAAGAAAACATACCAGTTTTTCTGTATTGTCCTATATTGTTATTTAAACTCTGAGACTAACCTAATTTAACATTTTTAAGTAGTATTCATACTGCTTAGATATACACAGTGCTTAAGTTTGAATAATTGTGCTCTACTAAATAATTTTTTTTTTTTAAATCGGGGCAAACATATCCATTGAGATTTAAAAAACTGTTAAAAAACCTGTATCAACTACAGCTTTGGATTTTTCTGATTTTTTTTTTAATATAGCCTGAGAGTAAAACATTTAGTTTTTTTTAGCATTTATTTATGAATGAATATTGAGAATTATTACGATGAAAATAAACTTAGCAAAATTTCATCACATACTCTTCAAGAAAAGAAGATTTAATTTTAAATAAAGGTATTTTAAATAAAGGTATTTATGGACTGAAAGGGAATTGAAAGAGTTGAAAATACCTTCTCTCTAAAGTTTCAGAGTTGAGTCTAATATTTGGAGTCAGTTTTTGCAATGAAGTCCAGGACACAACATTTAAATTTCTTTGTGGAGTTCCCTTATTATTATCTGAGAGTGTTTAAAAAGCATTTGCTTCCATTGTGGGCACAATCTGTGCCAACTCTGAAGGTTACTTCTACCGGGCTAGGCACCTCTTGTCTCGTGGTGCCAGCTTTGACCCCTTTTTTGAGATCTGTCAAAGGACAGCAGTTGTCATTGCATTGGGACCTCAAGGATGCAAGGTTGTAGGGCAACATCTGGATGAACCCAATGCCTTTGTGGTGATCAAGGAGTTGTAAAAAGCAGAAACTGTTTCAGAATGTCAAGTTGTATTTATGATATCTTTTTCAGGAGCTGGTGTCTGTGAAGATGTCTTTTTGGTCTGGAAGGAGTTGGAGGAAGCCAGGAGTACAGTGCGACAAGTTCAGAAAATTTTATCAGAATCTGACCAGCCTGCTTCTCGAGATGGTATCATGTTTATTTCAAGAGAGTTACCGTTATATTAATGACCAATATTTTATCTGTGAACTGTTCTGATTACATATCAGTTTGGGCATGATTTTCTAAAAAATGTCTATATACAGGTTACATCTATACTTGACATCTAAACTTAAAGCTGTTTAAAACTTTTCATTACAAATCTCTGTTTACTACTGCTTTTAACAGCTCAGGCTGAAACACACCATTTTTAGTTCACCAGTGAGTAGGTTTAGAAATTGTCTAAATTTCAAGATAATTGAAGTTCAGTTTTTTGTGGTCTCTTCCTTTCTGCCTGGGCCAGTAAATCTTTAATCTCGCCCACTACGGTCGTCTTGGGTTAACCTCCAACCTGGTAGCTAGTTCATTCCCCTAAGAGGGAAGAAATGTGGATTTGGATTCTCTTATTCAAAGGCAGAGGACTGAAACAGGTTTTGGATGAATGCTGTGACAACTCTTGAGTTAAGAAACATGGATGAACACCCTCGTTTGTTCATTAAACTAATAGTTTCCTCCATTTGGACTAGAACATGATCTATTTTTTTGTTCTGTGCATATCGATTGGATTGAGCTCTACTGGAGACAGAAGCGTAACTCATTTCTGAAGCTCTGGAAGGCTTAAACAGGATGGTGAGAAGCTACTTAGTCCTGCTAAGATGGAGGTGCTCTGGGCATGCTCTGTAGCAGAATGATCACGCTGACTCAGATAACTGAAAACTTAGGAATCTGTAGAGTCTGGGCAGCTGAGGGGGTGGGTCATAGCTGTGATTGTCAGTGTATTCTGCATTAGTCCGTGTTTTAAAATACTCACATGGTGTCTAGTGGTATTTTTTGCATAGGTTGATAAAAGATTCAGGTTGAATTGGCACAAGCCTGGTGATTTTGTGCAGCTCCAGTATTGATCTTGCAGTGCAATTACTTTCGCTTTGGCTAGATGGAGGCTGGGGCCAGATGCCCTTTTCTGCATCGCCTGCTGACGAATGCTTTGTACAGTCAGTTGATCAGTCACTAGAACTCTCTGCAGTGTGTGGAGATGTGTGATGATGGGGGTGGTGATGGTGGAGATTTGAAGCTGGGAACCCTGTACTGGGTTTGAACATCTGTCAATAACATAAATCTGCAGGACTCAAGCTTTTTTCTTCTGTGAAGACATAATAGAGTTCTTTATATTGATAATAGTATCTTCTGAATTAGCAGGACTTCCCATATGAAGTTAAACAGCTGTACCGTAATGCTGTGAACAAAAGGACCACAATAAAGCTGCAAGGACAGCCCTAATTTCAGTGTTTATTTATATGTTCCTGACTATGCAGCTTTAATGTTCTTTTAATGTTTGCCTTCATACATAATCACTTCATAAATAAAAGAAATTAAATTACAGCGTGATTTATTTTGTCAGTTCTTCAGCTTTATTTGACTTCTTTCCATTGATCCAAATAACTGCTGTCTTTCGGTTTACTTGTATTTCTTCCTGTTTTGGCCTTACTCATCTGTTTAAAATGCTCTGCTGTGAAACATACTTTGTTCTGAAGACTACAATGTTCTGTAGAAGCACAGAAAGAGAGGCAACTTTGGTGTTGACTCTACTGGTTCCCTGAATTAAGACATGACTTTTTACATAAAGCATGTTGAATAAAAATTGACAGTTTTCTTTTAAAAATTATGTGAGAGCATTTGTGACACGTGCCACACTGGCTGTTCTAAGGACCGCAATCAATCAGAAAGCAAGTGTCTCCACGTGAACAGGCTCCCACCCTGCACCCGCCCTGATGCTGGCTGATCTCTGCGTGTGTTAAGGCAGTAGATGTCTCCATAGGTTTGTTTACAGGGCCAGGATCTCAATACTGTTGTCACTCTAGCTGCATCTGAACAGAGTAGACATTTATACCACCTAGGTGCACCGCAATTAAAATGTGGCAAAATAAATTTATCCTGCTATGTGACCCGCTGGGTAAACATAACGGTCATACCAGATCAAGGAAAAAAAAAGAAAAATCCTGTTTCTTTCAGAATCAATTAAAAACGCTAGAAGGAGACTGTAGAACTAGAGAGAGTGTTAAGATGGTACACAAGTGATTTGTGGCTTGGGATACATGGTGCAATATCCAGCCTATAAAAAAGCAGTATTGCAGAGAAACACCCTAAATGTCTTTGAAAGACAGTGTAGTTTGCCTTTTACTTCAAATGTCCTTATCTGAAAAAGACCAATGGCAATGTTAAACAATATTCTCAACTGTATTTTCAGTGATAGGTGCTGTTTCATTTTCTCAAATTATTCTCCTTGATTAGACATCTTATACAAGAATCTTTTCTAGCGTTTTATAATTCAGCCAGTATGAAGGTTAGGTCATACTGGTAAGAATATTCCTTTTTCATGTTAATCCTGTAGCTATTTATCTTCTTTGCTCTCTGTCTTCTAATGGGTTTGTTCCAGTTACAAGAAATTTGTTGCAAAGAATGGTCCATTAGGAAAGAAAGTATTTAAAAAATGAGGCAGAAATACCTGCTCACTCCAGTACTGTCAGTGCAAGCAGAACAAGTCTGAAAAGTTGACTCCAGTATCTAGTCTGTTTTTGAAAATAGCTTATCCAAAATGAACTGTGTTATAGAGGAGATTTTGTTTGTTTTATTTTCTTTAATAGCAACCAAAGCTGATCATTCGTTACAAAAACATACATCTGACAAATACTTGGCTTCTGAGAAGTGGTTGCAGAAGTATGGCTTGAAACCTCAGAAACTTACACTGTATGATGCTCTTGCTGATTGTACTTTTCGCCATGCAGATGGGATTGTTGACATAAAAACTAAACCAGAGGATGAATTTTCACAAACTGATGCTGTGAGTATTGTTAATTTTTTCTCACGTCCTGTGAGTTGTTTGGTTTATCTTCTAATGCTTAACTGATAGGTCAATGTATGATAAAATACGTCTGTTGTTTTGTAGTTTTTGTTAAAATGAGCTTATTGTAGGAATGGGAGAAAGATGGTCATAAATAAGGTTGCTTCAAAGGGCTATTTTAAAATGACTGTTTCAGGGACTCCTTCCTGGTCCGCATAGAATCTGCAGGGAAGAATCAGGGCTGGCTTAAGCAATGCCTTGGTTTTCTGGTTTTCTCCGTATTTGTGTGGGGTAGGGCAAAGATTGCTTGCCAACTTTATTTTTTCTTAGAACTGTTGGTCTCAGCTGCTCCAGTGATTGCAGGTCCTTAAACAAATTTGGATTCCTTTATCTTCTGTTTGTTTTCTCAAGCACTACCATTGCACTGTTTGGTAAGCTTCTGTTCTTGCTAGCTACAAGAATATAAACTTGCTAGGAGCAAATTCTGTGGCACCTTATTCCATGTCTATTTCTGCACCTGTTCATGCGCAACAAGCATGTACCTTTGAAGTCTGTTCACCAAATAGTAAACACACTGCAAAATAATGTGTTTTAGAACATGAAACATGTTTTTCTTGGCTACAGGAGACAAAGAGGAAGGTAATTAATGCAAAATACTGCGACAAGTTTCTACATACCTTCTGGAAAGATGGTTCTGTAGTTCACGTATATGTTAGTACAGAAAAGTATAAGCAGTACGAAGAGAAAATGAGGAGAGCTCTCGCTCAAGTGGAAGGAAGGTTAGTGTTCTGTCATGTAAAATCAGTCTGTATTAATTTACAGTAATGTTGAAATGATTACTGTCATAATAAGCTGAAGTGATTGGTAAACTGCCAGAAATCCATTCTAGATCAGTCTTGTGTGTAAGATTTATTAATAACCATGTAAGAAAACTGATGAACAGTTTTGTTTTCCTTCTGTAACACAAACGTGAGTCAGTCATTATTGAAATGCTGCTGAAAGTGCCAAAAAGCATTGGGACATAAGTTGACAGGTATCTTCTACAATCATCAGTAAAATTTGCTAAATATTCTTCCTGTGTACGTAGGATCCCCTGTGAAAACGCTGACACCAAGTAGCACAGCTTGGCTTCTGCCCGTGCTGATAGGACCTTTTTTTCAATTTTGTGTTGAAAACAAGTCTGAACAGTCTAGATCAGTCAGGGCATGAGCTATTAAATAATGCATATGAGCAGAAGTTCAGTGCCCAAGCTGACACCCTAGTTTACTTTTCTGCAGCTGAAGAGATACACTCTTGGATTTTATAGGACATCTACAAAAAAAAAAAGGGTAATCTGAGGATCTGTCCTAAAGATGCCTTGAAGTAAGTTGGCTTTTATATCTACACTAGTATAAGAAGGAAACTTTAAAAGCAGATATTGTAGAATTGAAAGAATAAATGTTGCCCTCTTTTTTGTATATTAGGACAGTGAGATGTCTCACTGAATAAAGCAGGTTGTGAACTTTCATTTTATTGCTGCTTCTTTACCAGAAGTGTAACAACCTGATTACATTTAGCAAGGTCAAGCACAGTTTAGTTATACCTTTTAGTTTATCTTCATCTTGCAGTGTTTAGGACAATATTAACACACCGTGAAACGAAAATTTGAGGTAAAGGGTTTTGGTGAGTATATATTTTTGAAATCCAAACTGAGATTAATGGTTTGCTGTTTTGAATGGTTCATCTCGTTGTTAAAGAGTGTTGGTAGACCTTAACAAACACTTTTGGGGGGAAATAACTAATGGCAAAATAGCTATCAGTAGCAAGTGTAGTGGGATCCTTTAAGTTTCCATTAGAGCATTTTTTTAAACTTCTGTTGGGATGAGTAATATTTTTCCCAGGGCCATTATATTCCATCTGTGAAATGTCTCTGTTTCAGAGTAGACACTTAGTTTATGGCTCTCAAGGGAAATCAGATTTGGACCTGCTGCAGCCATTACTGAGGAAATGTTCTTGTACACAGCAGTATATATGCACATATTTAACTGGAGGGCACACTTCAATCCTGTTTAAAATATAAAACTAGGTCTGTATTTAAAGCTCAAGGTCAGCAAAGCATTGAAACATCTGTGTTGCATTAAGACTCTTCAAAGGCATCAAGTTTTTTCCAGAATAGGTTCTCAAGTGGTTTCCTGAAAAGGGAAGTGTGTTAACATATGCTTAAATGATTTCCTGAGTTCAGTGAGGGGAACATAGAACCATAGGATCACAGAATGGTTTGGGTTGGAAGGGACCTTCCAACCCCCTGTCATGGACAGGGACATCCTCAGGTTACTCAAAGCCCCATCCAACCTGGCCTTGGACACTTCCAGGGAGGGGACATCCACAAGTTCTCTGGGCAACCTGTTCCAGTGCTTCACCACCCTCACAGTGAAGCGCCAACGGTTGCAAGGGTAGTAGTTATAGTTACTTCCACATGGGATTTCCCAGCTCAGACTACCTGATAATTGACTTTATAAAGGTGCTTTATTGCTCTGTCTCCAGATTCCTACTGAATTAAGAAAATTAAACTGCCTTGTAGTGACAGAGGGTTGGTTCATCAAGGCCAATATACTGCTTCTGACAGTGTCTAGCAACAGGTGCTTAG
>NW_010388933.1:71627-73718 GCF_000710305.1 Buceros rhinoceros silvestris | reverse complement strand
GGGAAAGAGAATAAAAACTACAGCAGTGATAAGAAGACCATTCCTGTTAGATTCTGATATGCAAAACTCGGATAGATTTTTTTTTTTCTCCCCCAGGATTAAGTGGCTTCAACAAGGAAGCAGAGGGCTCTTTGGGAATGTGTTTGAAGATGATGTCTATGTTCTTATTGATACATCCCAGTCTATGAAAGACAAGCTGCCACTGGTTAAGGAGAAAATACTTCAGCTCATACAGGTATGATAAGTTGATGATTCTGAAGACCAAGGAGCATTTTAGAGTAGGAGGCTGATCTTTTCTGGATGGTTGGTTTTATTTTATTTTTTTTAAAAAATATTTAAAAAAGAAAAATCTGTATGTTTTTCTTGATGTGCTTATTTTTCAGTTAAAAATTTCTATTTTTTTCTCTTTTGTACAAATTCTTCTTTCCCTCCAGTCACCTCCCTCCTGAAAAAAAGAAAAGAAAAAAAAAAAAAAAAAAAAAAAAAAAAAAAAAAAAAAAAAAAAAAAAAAAAAAAAAAAAAAAAAGAAAAAGCAAAAAAAGCCATGCAATGAAACACCTTTTGGCATTTTCATTTTTATTTTTAAGCAGTGTCATCCCATTCCATTGGCATGTTGTGATTTGTGATGTGTCCCCTAGATTCACTTTTATACTTTCACAGCCAAGGGTGTAGAATGTTTTGAACTTGCTTACATCTTACAAGAACTCAGCTTTGCAAAGGGACTTGCAAAGTGCAGAAGTATCTCAAAAGCAGTGAGTACTGAGAGACACACCTAAGATAGGATTTGTCTCGCCTAGTTTTAGAAATCTACAATGTCATCTAAGCTTACATTAGTATTTCAGAGAAACAGGCGCTATTAAAACATGATTAATCTTAACTTTTTTTAGACCTGAGAGGAGTAACTGACAAATAAAAATTTCGCCAATCTGGCATTGATAGCAATCATTAGTAGGCCAGGAAATGTAAAAGTGTGACAGAGAGGTTTTTGAGCTAAGTGCACAAGTTGTAGGATGTAGTATGATGTGGTGTTCTAGGCAGATCAGCACTCGAAAATGATTAGATAATGTGCCAGAAGGTTTCATAGGCAGCTGCACAATAATGGTCATGGCAAAAATTCCAGGCTCTGAAAGTTTGTACTAGCTTGCACAGATCTTCCCCTCCTTATAACTTCTGTTCAAAAGCAGCTTCAGCAAATTCTTAACTTAATCCTCTTTTGCTGTCCTAGCTGCTTTTGCCAGTGCTTTACATTTGATTCTTGTTCTCCTCCTCTAAATGATGTCTTCTCTTGTTTCTGATTTTAGTTTCCTTTGGTAAGCAGTTATAACCTCTTCTTTGTACCACTGTTCATACCCAGTTTTGCCTGTCTTTTTCTTGCCCTCCCAGACATTTGCTGTTCAAGTAGTTTGAGAAATAGGAGTAAATGGAGACTTATATTGGGAAGTTTAAATAATGTTAATAATTGCAGGCAATAATTGTCTCTGTATGTCTCTCTGTACACCATAACTTAGTATTATCATAATTTGTTGTAAACATTATCAACTATACATTACAACAACTAACAAGTCCTACTAGTCCGTGTTTCAGGATACAAATACTCTTTATTTTAACACTGAGTAAAATTTAGATGCTGTCTCTTGCAGGAACAATTGAGACACAAAAAGAGATTTAACTTTGTGAAATTTAGTGCCCGAGCAGTGACGTGGCAAGAGAAACTTGCTGAAGTTAATGAGAAAAGTTTGCAAGATGCTTGGCTTTGGATAAACGGTCTCGAGGTAACATGGCAACTAATTATTACAAAGCATGTTTATACAAAGTTATATTTATGTCTTTCTTTATGGGTGGGGTATTTTAGGATTGACTAAGTATTTGACTCGAGTAAGCTGAAAATATAGATGATGTATAGACTTTAGGAGATCTGAGTACGATGTATTGTCTCTCAGGTATAATAATTCTTTAGCAGTGGTCCTTTTGATATGATCATATTAATTCAACATGCTGCCTGCTATGTTTAGTAGCCACAGTGCAAACATTGGCCAATTTGATTTCTGTAGGAACCATGACAGTGCTCAGACCCTGGGTCTAAGCTTGTCA
>NW_010388933.1:41548-71540 GCF_000710305.1 Buceros rhinoceros silvestris | reverse complement strand
GCTGCAAGGCTGCTGCATGCATGAGGGCTCTCATGGATGGACTTACAGCTCAGAGGTGATACAGGAAACTGGTGCCAGCAAGCTGCAGGAGCATTTCTAGTCACTTTTGGTGTATAGCTAGACAGCTGACTTTAGCCTTCATAGGAACATGAGAGCAACCACATCAGGACCAAACATCTGTCTATCTGTACAATATGCTTTCTCTGACAGTGGCCAAAATTTGAGGCTTTTTCCCCGAAACAGAGTAGAAATGCTTGTAGTCAGTCACAGTCAGCCACCAGATTGTAGCTGTCAGCTAATGTGTTGAATATGCACAGCAATGTTATGAGCACACTGAAAATCAGTCATAGCTGTACAGATATGTCCCTTGTTATGTTTTCTAGCACTAAAAACATGTTTATATTATAAAATTCCTCAGCATTATGACAGCTTTTCCTCAGACTTAATCATTAAATTCCTTGGGATGAGGGAATTGGGGAAGCTATATAATGCCTTTGAGACTACAAAGCAAGATAAATAACTTGGTATTCTCAGGAAATACTAACAGACAAACACGTGGAGAAAAGAAAGTATTGTGTGACAATGCTTATAACTGAGGTTAGTAAACTTAATTTTACTGCCTTCCTAGAGACTTGGAAAGTTGAATCTGTTAAAGCCATATATGTGGTACAGCATTATGCAAGTTCAATAGTACTTTGAACTATAATTTAATTCAATCTTGTATGTGCATTTGGAAGTGGCTTTCTTCGTCATTATTCATGAAGTTGTGAATTGTTCATTATCAATTTCCTTCTAAGTTCAGCTCTAGATGTCTGAAATAGTACAGGGAGTAGTACAAGAACACTACCTTTTGGGGGAATGACATCTGCTGCTGACCTTTTAGACTGTTTAAAGCTGTGCAGGCGTAAGTCTGAGATCAGAAAGCTGGCTTTACAGTGAAGCTGAAATGAACAGAAGATTGCTCTGGAATATTAATCAGTGTAGATCCTTTGATCTCATTTTATACACTTTTGTCCCAGGATGTTAAATTAGGAAACCGAACTATAAAGAGTAACTAACTGTTCCTTAAAAATCCTTTGGAGGTGGTAACATTTAAAATTTTGAGGGTGATTATGCCATGTAGTTGAAGCTTGTCAACTTTATTTAAACACTAATAACAACAGTATTCATTTCTAACAGTAGCAACTGAGAAATCTAAAATTAACAACTTTTACAGTAAGGCACATAGTTATTTCCCTCACATCATCAGCATCCACAGTATTTTCCCATGATGTAGCGGAAGGAGTTTTTTTGTTATAGCTAACTTCTGTGTAAAAAAAAAACCAAAAAAACCCAAAACAAAAAAACCCGCAAAACTTTCTTTTGGAGCTTTTGGAATACTTAGTTAAATAAAACATGTATTTCAAGGGAGTGTAATGAGTTGGCAGAGTGTGAGGAGCAGCAGTGGGAAAATACAAAAGATGTATCTTTTATCTTACGTCTTCCTGACTGTTTATAGTCTTTTAGTGATTGCTTTTGCTTCTACAGCTCATATTTCTGTTGCCAACATTTTGCTGATGTGTGTTTGCATAAACTCTGAATGCCGATTTGGTACCGATTTATGCTACTTTGACACTTGCTTTTTTCTAGCTATTTTCACCATTTTATTACTTATTTCGGTTCTGTAATATTCCTTGAATCAGTACACTATCATTGTGGATTTAAGAACAGAAGCAAAGAACTGTCAGTATTTATAGCTGTTTGTCTTTTTCTTTTTGGTTTCTTAGGTTGGAAGTTCCACAAATACACTTGAAGCTCTCCAGATTGCTCTTGCTGATACTGACACTCAGGCTGTTTATCTCTTGACCGATGGGAGACCTGACCAGGTATTTCTGAAATGAGAAGACAGAAGATGCAGTAGTGTGGAGTCAGAAGGCTGAAGTGTGAGCTGAATATCATACCTGCAGAGCTAAGTCTCTTGGAGGCTCTTGGATGTTGTCATAACATTGAAAAATTGTATCTAAGAAATGTGCTGTTTGTGAAGGGATTTTTGATTAGAACTCTCCGCCCACAGTCCAGTCTGTGGTGCTTGATAACTCATGACATTTCTCGTGAATTGTTTAAGGATCCAGTAATAGATTTAACATTAAAACTGTATGTTAGTATTGAGGTTAGGATTTATGTTAAATAAAATGTCTCCCTAACTTAGTACAGATGAATTAAAAATCAAAAAATATTGATGGTCCCATGATATGGTTGGATTTAAATATTAAGACCCTGCAATCTTGTGGATTGGTAGCAAAATAATAATAATAAAAAAATTGTGTTGAACATTTTTCGTTAAAGAATGCATCAAATATTTAAGTATGTACCCTCTTACACTCTGTTGCAGAACTTACACAAAATCTGCGTCATGTCTGAGAAGCAAGAACCTAATTATTAATTTACATTATTTTCATATAAAAATGTTACCATTAATATTTTTCCATTAGGTCTTCATATGATTCCATTTTTATCATACTAAGTCAAATTTGATCTCATGTAGGTACGATTCTGGTGTAGCAGCAGTCGAGTTGCTTTAAGACTAGTTTTAAGTGGAGAAGGGAATAAAAAGTATGCTTTTAGTTTTGAATATGTTGTTACCATGACTTAAATTGATGCTATTTCATATTATATCACATCATATAACACCCACTAGAAACTGGAAAAAAAAAAATCAAGTTGTAAACTAACTGGTGAAAACTAACCCATATGCTGGGAATGGCATTTTAAAAGTATTTTATTTGCCCTTGAAAATTCAGCTTGGTTGTAATTGGTGGGTATGCAACAAAATCCTGACTTTACTTAGAAAATAGATGGGCTGAAGGCCACAGGAAATTAATTACTGAAGTATACTCAATAAAGCTAGGATTCAGAAAGCATCATAAAATTGCAGAAATAATTTCCTTATAACTTGATAAAGAAGAAAAATGGTAAAGGCCTGCTTTTCTTTTTGTTCTGTTTTTCTTGATAAAAGCAAAGAAGCCCACAAGAAGGGGTGGATTTATATGCTTCAAAATTATTTGAGTGTCAAAATGTAAACCAGATTTTAAATTAGCAGATGAGAAACTTTCACTTACATCTTTCAATAATAGTTTTTAATTTTAGTTTTAGTCCTTGATATTTTGTGAAGACAAGTTGCTTATTATTGGTTATCACTCATTAAAAATAAATTTAGAACTGATTAAAATATTTGCATTGTTTCACACTTTTGCTAGCTAGAAACATATAATATTTTATTAAAGAATAATTTGGCTTAATGAACACTTATTTGGTTTCTTAATTTTAATATTTTTATTTAGAAATTAATTAATACTTTTTTTAACCTAGTTAATAATGGTTTTTATGGTACGTATTATATTTTCTAGATGAAAAAGGGGAAATTACTAAGATTGCTTTTAACTATGAAAGTGCAACAAACGGTTATATTGCAAATATTGCTAAATTTATCAAGATTTATGACAATATTCTGAATAACCGAAATGTTATAAGAAATTAGAGAACTGGGTCAATAATTTATTTCTACCAGATCCTTCAACATTTTCAGACATGGTAGCTCTTTACTTTCTCACCTAGTTTTTATTTCTTTATTGGAGGAGGAGCAGTAGCTCTTCAATTTTCTGAGCCTCTATTTTGTTTCCTGATATTGAATCAAATTTTCATTGAGCTACTTTAGCTTAATAAAAATATCAACAGTTATATAAATCCAAAAATATTGTTATACACATCCAGTGATACCGAACACCAATGCAGTAATTTAATTTCCTATACTTTAGTAATTTCCTTTAAGACTTCGTAAACAGAGTACTGGTTATATTATAATTTACATTTTATTTTATTAGAGTAATCTGTGCCTTAATGCATTACCAGTGTTTCAAATTCATTTTTAAATTTACTAGTTTTATATTGTTATGACATAGCAATTGATATAAAATGTACGCTTTTAATGGATCTATATCTGTCTCTAAGAAACAGTAAGACCGATTAAAGTTTTAGGAATTCTCCATGTTTTGATAAACACATTTCTAGATGCTACGTGTTTGATATAAATCTGTCTATATTTTCAGCCCCCCCCAGTAATTTTGGCTCAAGTGCAGCTGTATCGTAAGGTTCCCATCCATACTGTATCCTTCAACTGTGATGATATGGAAGCTAATAAGTTTTTGTATGAACTATCTACTCAAACAGAGGGACGGTTTCATTATTACAACATTTATTTTACTGATCCTGATGCTGCAGAGTTTATTGTTGTGAGTATTTGAAAATAAATATATTTATTGCTTCATGCTATTGAAGGAACCACATGACCTGCATTACTGTGATGTCAGTGCAATGTATTAGTCAAAAAAGAAGGTTGATGCTAGTGAGTTTGGAAGTGACGTGAAAACAAGTGTGATATTTTTTTTTGCTTATGAAATTTTATTAGAACACAACAAAAAAGCCCAAATATCATGCAAAGTACATCTGTAGTGCAGAAAAAACCCCCAAACAAACCCCACTCGAAAAACAAAACCCCAAAACTGTATAGACTCAAGAGCTCTGGAAGAAACACGTGATTTCTGCTGTGTCAGGAATGAGTTACTGCTCTAAAATGAAACTACAGTTTGTATCTTGTTAATGAATTAGAGAATGGAGAGCTGGATTTGAATGATGATGAATGAATGATTCTCTGAATTTTGTGAAAAGTTTGCTCTTCAATAACCACTGGGGAGAGATCTCTAATGAGCAAAATTACTAGAATAGCAGCAATCTATCAAGTGTGACTAAGCAGCTCAGTCAAACAATCCCCAATAGAAAATTTCTGAATAGACTAACAGAAACACCCATTTAAACCATATTCTTGTTTTTAATTACAGTTAACAGTTCATTATTCCACAAATTTTAGAAACAGTAGTAGTGGAACAATGACAACAACCAGGATCAAGACAGAAGCGGGAAATTTAGAACTTTGCAGACACCAGTTAGAAGGAAAATTCGAAAATAATCTGGGTTTTGAAAGACATCGGAGAGAGTATTGGACAATTTTGGTGATTCTGCTGATGTGGACTGTGTGACATCATGCATGTTGGAGAGATAAGGACCAGAGTCCGTGTTGTCCATGTTCAGACTTCTGGCCCTGTGAGAGTTATAAAGGGATCATCATTGGAATTTCCTTCCTGTTTCCTCCTGTGGCCCAAGTGGTTTGCAGTCTGTTCCGATGTTTACTTGAAGAATATGGTTTTTACTTCCCATTTTTCAGGGACATTATGTGATACAGCTGTGATCTGTAGAATGTATTTATTTATTTACTTGGCTGCTTGGAATGAGGGGATCTACTGATCTCATTACATTATTCAGAAATATGCCTCTTTATATCTCGGGGGTGACTGGCTTGTTAGGGAATGCTGTCTTTTTCCTAAAAAAGAATGATAATTTGAAAGGCTGTATTGCCAAGCACAAGAGACTACCTGAAAAAGTATACAAAATTTTCCAGTTGTTCTAACAGAGTCATTATTCAGCATTATTACCAGAGCTTGCAAAATTTCGTTTCAGAAATGAAACATATTTAGGAGTAATTGTAATACAACATGTGATTTTTTTTTTTTTGTTAGAGTGAAGATATACATCTTTTGAAAAGAGAGATTGAACAAGGAGAAAGAGATCTAGCAAAAATGAAGACCTTTCATGACAGATGTCTGATGATGGATTATTATAATGGAGAAAATGATCCAGGGAATAAGTATGCTGCTATTATGTTACTAGGGGATAGGAGCTATCTGTTATATTTCTCCTTTTTCATTGTCTTGCATTTTTAACCTCTGTCATTATCCACTTTTAAAGACAGGTGGTTGGTTTTGTTGGTTTTTTTGTAAACAGTTACAGTAATGGAAAAGTGTGTAAAAATGCACTAACATTGTGATGCCTGAAATGAAATGATGTCAAGTATCTCAATAGTCTCAAATTATTGGGAATAATTGAAGCAAAGAGGTGAAAATATTTTTCTGTCTCCAGCACATGGTAAAGTTGCTCCCTCTGACATAGAGAATTAATGAAATATTATTGTGTTATAGGTAAAGCTGGCTTGTTACTTTATGAATCATTTGGATATGCTGATTAAAACATAAATTACATATGAATGTATTTGTGTAAAAGATGGAAAACACCATGAATGAAATTCAGCTTCTCTTTACATTTTGGTTTTTTACAATGTGTGTCTGTGTGTTCTTGCCATACTCATCCTTGCTTTTTATCAAAAGACAAGTAATCTCAAAATTAAAATTATGTTCATGTTCAGCATCAGTTGAAAACCGTGGTGCCAAGAATGACCACTCACAAAGAGAGCCTTCCACAGCATGCTGAAGGCAAACTCCTGAGCCACTGTGGAAAAGTTTTCTGCATCTCTCATTATACTGAGTTTTTGTGTGGGAAACAAACACAGACCCAGCTTTGAACATGAAGTTACTGGTAATCTCTACAGGAGCACAGCCTTAAAAAAAAAAAAAAAGGCTTGTCTCTTGCCTTATTAATCTGTGGAGTAATAATAAAAAGGCAAAATAATACATTTTTAAAAATACCAAATTTTAAAGACAGAAATCTATTAAAAACAGTAAATTAAAACTAAAGTACTAAAAGTAAAATAAATTAAAAGTGGAGAGTGCTGTGGAATGATTTCATATGTATGGAAGGGGGCAGGTAGAAAGTCCAGTATAAAAATTTAGATAAGTATTTATTTCAGAATTTGCATATTTTATTTTTTATTAACGTTGGGACATAGGTATATAACCTGTGTGTACATGTATGTATGTGCATATATATATGTGTGCGTGTGTCAGCTATTTTCATTACTGATGGTAGGTTTATTCCTTCCCTCAGGATTCAGAGTGGCTATTACAGAACATTCTGACCTTATTAAAAATAGATGAGGGTGTTGCCTTTAAAGTAATTAACATCTTTTAAATAGACTGAGAAATGACTTTTAAATACTTTAAAAAACTGTGGCATGTGGTTATAACAGTGTTGGTTTTGACATAAGGTGTCCTTTGAACTCACCTTTGAGGCGCAGACTAGCATAATAGAGAAAGTATTTTGCACCGTTAGAAGCATTAGAAATGAGCATTTACATTACCAACAGCCTTCAGCTTGGCATTTTTTAAATCAGTGTTGTATGTTTGAAGTAATTCCATGCTTGTTGTTTCTTCTTGTCACTTACAAGCAGTAATCACAAGCAGATGCAAACTGCGTGTTCTGTAACCAAGGAGGCTGAAGAGCTGAATATTACTCTTAGCAGTAGGCCTTGCTGCAGTTCAGAAGAGCCAGAACGAACACCACACCAGCAAATCTGGCAAACCACTGCTCACAGTCAAGTCCGAAGGAAGAAAGCATTATATGCAGGTAAGACCGAAATGAACTGTAGTTGTTAGCAGAATTTATTCACTAGCTTGTAAAGGTTCTGTTAAAAATAGCAAAAAGCATCCCTCATTGTAAGAACAAATGAAGCCTTTGATGACTTAAACAATCATCCTTCTGAAATTCTAACTAACTTGTGTTCATTTTTACTTTTCAGGTATCTTACTCATTTGACCCAAACAAACAGACAAATGTCTGCTCATTTATGCTTCATCACAGGCCCTGCAATGAAAAATGAACCATTTTGACATAATGTTTTGAAAGCTCTGTAAAGAGTTTTTTAACAGTAGATATTAAACACTTATATCTTTCTGTTCTAAATAAGTACATCATCAGCAAGAATGAAGAGCTGATCTATGGTTCACTAGTTAGTTACAGCATTATTTACAATAATATTTCTCCTTACTACACCTATAGCACTACGTTTCTCTTTGCAGTATCCTTTGTATGCAGTCTGAAACCAAGTTTACCGAGATGATGTAAAAGAAGTCATCATTGGGAAAGTCAAAGTAAAAATCAGTGCTGAAGTATCTGAGGTCTTGTTGTAGGCAGTCCATTGGAAATTGGGACTGGATACCAAAGAGGAACTCAAAAATTCCAGACGTTATTTGCACAGTAAATTAGCTCTTCCTTTCTTTGCCTTTTAACGCTTACAGAGCAAACAAAGACAAGTCTGCTGCGAATACTGAGCCATAGTGGGAAATCTAGAGAAGAAAGCCTGGAGGAAGGAACATCTCCTGAGGAAAAGAGTTTTTCTGTCAAAAAGAGTGTGAAATGCACAACCGTTTTCAAAGGCAAGTCAACAGAACAGGTAGCTCTGGTTGGGGCAGATGTTAACATTTGTCCAGCTGCATTTGTAGCTGATGATGCCTCATTTGAGGCAAAACTGCAGATCTGCAGTGCAAAGGACTGGAATGCAGCAGAGATGCAGAGATCTGGGCACGTTTGAGGGTACTGAAACAAGGCCCTTAGAGCTGTGGACAGACTCCTACCAGAGCCTAAATTATTCAGTTTGCATCAGCTTAGTTATGTCCACAGCATGTGGCAGCTGTGATACGGCTATGCTGTAGACTGCAGAAAGGATATCACAGTTAGTTCTTACGAACAGAATAAATAGATCTGGAGAATCTTGCTACACAGTAATAGATAATTGTTGTGATGCAGTACTTGGTAGTTGCGCTCAATTTTGATGTTAAAGCCGAGAGTGATGGTTCTAATCCTGTGATACCAGTGTAAAAGAAGATTGCACTTATTAATATGTTTAGACTTGCAAAAAAACTTATGGTCTCTGGGACAGATGCGTATGTAGAGAGAAAAGTATTTCCAATGGGGCTTGGATATACATCCAAATAGTTTCCGTTTCTCTCAGTAATTCATGCAACACTGAACACTGATAGGTCCTGTAAGTTGTTCTAAAACCTCACCTATGATACTTAAAGATGTTTGACTTTTTTGCATTCAAGTCTCTTATTTTTATTTCTTTATCTACCTTTTATGCAGATTTTCATAGTGGTATACTCTAAATTAGCCACTCATGGCCATCTCATTTGAGATAATACTTGGTATCACATCTTGCACTGGGGAATAAACTGGTTAATTTTTCTTTTTGAATTATAAGAAATAGATACATACAAAGTTCTATTTTTAAAAAAAATGAAATCATTCCGCACCCAATTTATAAATTTCCTCATTGAATATATGAGGAATATATGTTACTATATGAGGCATGTAGTAACACTGTTACTACTGCTCAAGTACCAAACATTATTGACTATTTATATAGTCTTTGTGACACTTAGTAGGCTCAAATTAAAAAAATGATGCTACTATATGTCAGCTTCTTTATGTATATCTTTTTGTGCGAAAACTGTAGATAATGAAATGCAAATGTTTTTTCTTAGATCTGAAAATGCAGAAAGCTGTGAAGACGACACCTAAAAGGTATGTGTGTGCATATATAGATCCATCACAAAAATTGAAATGACTGAAAAAAATGTAAACTACAAACTTCTCAAATGTATTTCTACCTTGTTCTACGTCTTACAGTCTCTGTTTTTTCTAGTTCTCTAGATACCTCTTCTGCTCTTTGGTTAAAGACCCATGGCTTGGTTGCTAGGCGACTCACCATCATGGATGCCTTAGCTCCTACAGCTGTCCCTCATGGTACCAAATACGTCCCAGTCCTGGACAAGCATGTAGTTTCTAAAGTATTTGATGAGGTAAAACTGTTAATACTGTTTCAAAACAAACATGAACCTTAGTACCATTTTTGAAAGGATTTTTTTGTTCATTTCTCTAAATATCATAATTGCATTCTCTAGTGTTTGTTGTAGATGGTTTATGTGTACTACATACATAAAGCATATCTAAATCTTCATTCATGCATCAGTAAGAAGACAAAACTGATAGTTAATAGTATTTGGTTTGGATTTACACTTACGTTTTAGAGCTGTATATTTTTCTTTCACAGTTACCAGTTGATGGCAGTGTGCAGCCATCAGGTGTTCAGCACTTTCTTAAGCCCCACACCCTCTACCGATAGGTATTAACTCACTGGAGTAGGTGTTTTAGGTCCATAAAGTCATTTAGAAAACTGGGTGCACAGTTTGTGGATTAGTGCAGTCTCAGGGTTTACATGTGTCTTCTAAGACCTTTTGAAAGTTATTGGAATTCAGTAGTTAAAATCTGTTGTGCAAAATTAATGATGAATTGCGTATCATGAAGCTCTAATTCCCATTCTAGTTAAAAGACATCCATTTTGTGGCAAGTTGCTCTAATTTTTCTTGTGTGATGCGTCCTATGAAAGTCCTATGAATATGTTGCAGCTCATTTTAACTAATAAAACCTGTTTCTTTAAACAATACTCACAGAATAAGCTAAACAGCATCTGCTTAAATAGTAAGGGGTGAGCAAGGGTTTTCTAATAGTATGTGATATAGAGCTAAGTAAAATATTCATAACAAATGTACATATTTTTACTTTTTACAGTTTTCATGTTTGTTTGTAAATTTAGCAATGGGAATTTTTGCTCTAGCATGCAGATTGTGGAAGCAAAGCCGGATCCACTGTTTTAGTAAACCAAAGTCAAACCCAAGATCTTTCAGGACTTTTTTTGAGGTGTGAGGTTTTTTTTGGTACACAATAAGAAGATGAGTTTTTGTATCAAAAGCATTAAAAAATATACTTTTTAACGTTTCGGAAGTAAAATAGCCATTTTCCAAAAAATTCGGACATTCAGTGATTACAAAACTGTACAAAACAAGCTACTGTAAGTGAAATGTCGAGCAAAACTCTTATGTCTGATTTCTGAGCAGTCACTTCTTTTTGCATCTTCATCTGAATACACCTACTAGGTAGGTGTTTCTAAATGAATTCTCCTTCAAATGATTTCTAGAAAATCCTGAGCTGTGTTTGAAGTGCTATTTGCTAAAACACTAGTCTGTAAAACAGTGGTCTTTGAAAGCAGTCAAAACTAATTCAGCAAGTGCTATATGCAAGTAATTTTTAATGGCAGTTCATGCGAACTCGTGGTAGTCTATTTCAGGGCTGAATTAAGTTCAGTGTTCATAGAATGAACAGCTGCTGTCCAGAATCCAAACAGAGATCTATGGGCTTTCTATAGATTCAGGAATAAAACCACAACGTAATATATAATTTTTATCACTTTTTTACACCTGCTATTCCCCATTAGTTGTTTAGAGGCACTCCCTTTCTCAGGCAGTGGAGAATTATTGTTGTGTGTGCAGAGGCATGGATTCTTTTGGATCTGAAGCAGAATATGGAAAGGTAAAAGAAGGTTCGGGGTTGCACACAAAGTGGAACCCACTCCCTCTCAGTCTTCATGTCAGCATATCAAAGACAAGCAGAAAATAGGTTCTGAGACTAGACATAGAGCTTGAATAGGAGACATTAACAAGTTGATTAAGAATCTTGATTATTCCAGTACTTCAGAAGACTTCACTGAAGTTAATAAATGCACAGTTTTTCATTCTTCTTTCTTAATTAATTAATGTCTTAATTTTCTTGGTGAAGAATGCAGACATCCTGCTTTTCCGGGGATAGGTTTGGTTTGGCTTTTTTTTTTTTTTTTTGGCCTTTGCTAGCAGTGATGATGAAGTAACTATGAGCAGTTTTTTCACCTTGAAGATGCAGCAAGCAAAAGGTTTCCATGACAACTGTTCATTTACAAGAGGCTGACCCCTTGTTTTCAGTTCTGTGTGACCTGTCAGTTTCACCTGTGTTATTTCAAAGAGTTTAATTCATTGGATTCAGATTCAGAAACAAGTAAATGGTTTGGGGGGTTGTCTAAATTACTCCAAGATAGTTCTGGAGCAAACTTTCCCTGTAGAATCAAGTGAGTGATTGTGTTGCAGATTGTGGCATCTTAGAGTACAGTTCATGGAGTTTTGACTCAAAAGAATGCTTTGCTCGAAAGAATGAAGTTCAGATTCACCCAGCAAAACCAGATTTTTCTTGTGCTTCAGTTTTGTCTTTAAAAATTTGAAATTAAAGCCATTTTGAAAGAAGTGAATTAATTTGATATGAAAGTTTAAGTGTTTAATTTAAATAATGACAAAACATTTTGGCACTATAAAAGCTTCGCTATGATTTCTTTCAGCTGAATCTGTCAAATTTTGCTTGACTTCATGAGCATTTTTCATTTCTCTCAAAGTATGCCTAGTATTTTATGTTCACTATTTGCAAAGAACACATTCTGTTCTGGTTTTATTTTTCAATACTATAATGATGTGTTTATGTTTGCCCCTCATATTCTATTCAAAGTGCTTTATAAACTGTATTAAATATTCATTTTGCAAATGATGCTGTTTGTACTTGGAGTTACTCTGGAAATTTGTAAGGGAATGTAGGAGAGGGCTTCTACGTGGTAAAGTGCCGCTGAACTTTCACTACCTTGATTTGAGTAACATAGCTGACAACAACCATGGCAGTGTGGAACTGGAAGAGGGGTACTCTCAATTCCTTGCCTTTCAGCTTTCAAACTGCACCTGGAAATGGCAGTTAGTCAGATTTCATGGCTCTCAGTTCTGGGCAGAGATTTACCTCATCTGCCTCTGGCAAGATACTTCACTGACATGTTCCCATTAACTTCAGCTTCTAAGTGATCTTTAGATGAATTTAATATGAGGAGCTTTGTGCTCTGGCACCGATTTATTAATCAGAGAGAAGATGTCCTCAGAAAAAGAGGGGAATTTAAATTTACACCACTTGTCCTGAAAAAATGGTCATACAGCAGTCATTTCAAGTCCAGGCAGTGATGATTCAAACACAAATAAAACACTACTAAAATTTTTCTCAATTAAAGAAGTCTTTTTATGTGTTTTATTTTCTGATGTTTGCCTTATTCACCCAGTGGGAGTTTTAGTCTTATGAAATTGAACCTCAGCCATCTTTTTGTCATGTATATCCTTATCTCAGACAGGCACTGGGAGAAGATTCCCACACAACCATATGTGTTGAAGACAGTTTTGGGAGAGTAGCTTTTGCTGTCTTCTCCATTTCTTTCTTGGATTTTTTTGTTTATAATCATTATCAGGACATTGATATATAAAATAGTTTTCTTTATACGAACTGCTGAGTAATTTAAGAGGCTGAAGGATGGTGGAACTTTGGACTGAAAGACGGGAAGGCATCTTTCCTCCTCTCTGTTGTGCTTTTCTACCCGGTCCTCTGCCTTTTGAAGTTCTAGTTGTAAGTAGACTTTCTATGTTATAATTGAAGTTGACTTGTATAGATGCCATATTGTGAGATTTGAAAGGTATCGAAGTTCCCAATTCTGACCAACCTGGTTAGGTTCCTGAGTGTGGTTAATTAAGACTAGTTTCAGTGAGCAATGTCCACCTTGTCTGGTGGATCAGTGTGATGGAGAAAAATGTCTTCCTCCATCTTCAGTACTCTGTTTCATTAGAAATTATGATCCTCCAGAAAAAGCATATTAAATACACTTAAATAAGTAACTGTAACACCTATATGTCAGAATTGGATGTTCATAAGTATACAAGAGTGTTGTTTTAAAGCAACACAATCTGGAATGATTATGGTCGAGACATGCTTGTGTCCCTTCTGGCTTACCCTTCCATTATTAGAATGAGTTGTTTGACAGTACTGATTTAGAATTAACTAGTAGTTAGGAATCTTAAGTCACAACTTCTGAAATTATACAATCCCCTTATGCAGAAGATTTTGCTAACAGGCTGGAAATTATGTCTTAATACTGACATTTCTTTGGGGTGCTCAGATCTTTATGCAGCCTTCCAGTCTTCTTTCTGGCTGTTCTGATCCTTGGGCGTGGACTCATGGGCAATCAGTTATTGTGGTGGGGAGAAAAATTGTGTGATAAATTAAGTCTGTCTTTTATTTTATAATAGATATTACCGTTGGCCCATGTTAGCAACGATAAAAAGCAGATCACACTAATTAATCCCCAGGCAGTGAATCTTGATGCCTATAAAGAGAAGCTGAAAGAAGCAATTAAATCCTATGAAAGGCAAGTCTACTCTTTAGAAATTTATCATGTTTGCAGTCTAATTTCAGGTTTTTCTTATATGATGGGTATTTGCTAACATATGCTTTGCTCAATACTGGTAATTCTGCACATTGACGCACTTTAATCCACCATCAACCTATAGGAGAAATGTTTATTTTCTTCAAAAAAACTGAAGCAAACAAACAAAGAAAAACAGAATGAATAAAACAGCTAATAGGCAGGACAATAATAAATAATATGTTGCTCATATTACATTTATTCAATGACAAAAAAAATTCTTTTACTTTCAGTGAAAAAACCTGAAAGCAATCATCTCTAGAGAGAAATTTCCCCCTCAACATAGAGTGCTAGCCAGACTTTTAACTTAAAATTAAGCTCCTAAATCTATAAACTGACATTTAACTTATTGGCCTGCTTTTTGCTGCCAGCAGCTGAATGCCTAACTATGGATGCAAGGATGTGATTGAGGCATCTGTGAGATATTGACAAGTTTTTTTGCTTTTTTTGAGAGATACATGCTGTGCTGCTTATTAATTAAATGTTGGTAAAAGCACATCAGAAGTAAAAAGGACAAGGACGTTAGATATTTAAGTTGTTTCTCTCCTTAATCTAACTTTGTGCATTTTTTTTTGAAGTAATGCAATTACTCAACTATTAAAGTCATTCAGTAATCTTATGAGAGCTTTGACTAGAATTGTTTTAATAAAATAACTTTTTCAGGCTGTATTATAATAACATTTACAGATGTAACTATTTTGTATGACCAAAAAATCCCTGATGACAAGTGTCTAATCTTGGTTTTTGATGAGTTCCACTGAGGCCCTTTATGTTTTTTTTTTTTCCTCTGTAGCTGTATGATCATACTAGTTCTTTTTAAATTATGTATTAGCTCTGTTTTTCATTCCCATTTCCTGTTTCTAAATGTATTTGTCTTTTGTGGTAAAAGTCAAGAATTGTGATTTGCAAATACTGCTTGCTCTGTTCAATATTAATAGAATGCAGTGAATAAAAATCTATTGCTTTTATGTGCTCTGTCATTGAGAAAACACTGTTATTATCAGGCTGATGAAGAACTCCCAAGAAATCTGTATTTGGCATTCATTTTGATTAAAGCTTCAAGAGGTGTATTTTTGATGGTGACTTCTGAAAAAACAATCAAGCTTTTCCTTGCTGTGCTGTACCATTGAGTATTTTACATTTATAGACTTTAATTTTGAATTCAAAAGAAAGTGATTTCTGGTTAGGCTCTGATGATCTTATACTGACAGCATTTTCACAGTCTTCCTAAAACTTTGGTGATTGGGAGTAATGTTTACTTATGTTTACCCATAGAGTATTATATATATACACCCATAGGTGTATTATATATATACCCATAGGTGTATTTTCAACAGCAGGATTGAGTTCTCTACTTCAGTGAAAAAAATGTGCAGAAGAGAGATCTGCCTGAAGATCCTTATAATTGACAATGTAAACAAGAGTTCTCATTGCTTTTCCTCTACATGTGAAACAGCAACCTAGTCAAATTTATTTTGCTCTAAATGTCACAGTACTTTTCAAGCAATTGAATTTGCAGGTGCTGCAGTTCAGCTTTATGACTAATGATTGGTCACAAATTTATTCTGACACCTATAGATGAGACAATACATCACGGCATGGAGGTTTCAAAAACAGAAACAAGCATGGCAATATCTTCCCCATAGATAGATTGACCTTTGCATCAGATTTAGAAGGAGAAAAGTGGCAAGGGCAGAAATTTTGTGCTCTGACAAAAAGAGTATCCAGTATTGAAGGAGAAAAATGCTGAAAGGTTCAAAATGTGTATGATCTTGTATAGCCAGAAGCTTTTACAAATGAGTCAGTTGTGTGTGCACATTTAGAAGAATGAAATAGTCAGTGGAGCATGCTGAGACTGTAGATTGTGAATGAATTAAGTAAATTATATTCTAAAAATGCTGGGGCTTGATTTCTAGTTGATAAAATTAAGAAATTTGTATTTAAAATCTGGTGTTAATGAGCTTTTTTGTACATGTACCGGTAAATGTGGCAAGACTGTTAGAAGTATAATGGTTACAATCTGAATTTTTCCTAACAACAGATTTGTTCTTGTATTTCCAAAGGAAGTTTGGAAATTTTTCTAGACTTGCAGCAATTAAGATCACTGGTAGAGGTTTGTTTCTATAGTATGAAATTAGGTAATTGAGACATGGCGTAATTGTTTGAGATGATAATAGAGAAAACTAAGGTAGATGACCTAATAAGAGTTTATGATTTATGTCTGAAGAACAAAAGCAGAAAGTTTGGTGGTGCTTTTAAAAGCTCTCGGAACTGCATTGCTTTGGAATAATCACTTCTGTTTTCCCGTCAGTAGTTTTTCTTCATAGCTAGAGTTTAATGAGGTAGAAATCTAAATGGGACAACTGAGGGGTTATCTTAGCAGAAAAAAACCTCCAATGAACTGGCATTGCTCTCCATGTGTCTTCAGACTACAGTTTTCTGAAACGGTTTAATTGTAGGAACTGTGCTCAGCTTAACTGGCGTTTAATCAGTTTTGTTATTTGATGGAGCTTGCTGGTGCTGAAGAGAACCATCCATAGAAAATCCTGGCAGGAAGCAGCAGTGATTGCCATTAATCCTTCTATGACCCTGAAATTGTCATGCTGCTACTTGATGGAAGAGGCTGTTTTCCCATCTTCTCTAGCAGTTGGTAATTTCATAGCTGAATGATAAGGATCCAATTTGATGATATGGTGCTCTTGGAATACAAATCGGTGCAGATATCTTAAGAAGCTGTTTATTTGCTGGTTTTGAGATGATCAAATGCACAAGGAACTGCATTCCCTCAAAAACTGCTTTGCTTTCTTTGATAGGCGGCTAAACCTAGTTATTTGGAGAGCACTATCTCAGGAGGAAAGAGACAAGTAAGCTATCACCTTTTGACTTTCTAATTTACCTCTGAAAGGCTGGTCATAAATATTTGATACTTTTTATCACCATTTCAAATAATTCATAGCTATACCTTACTTTCAAAAACATATCTGTGACATGGAGTAATGTTAAATTCCGGACGTCCCTTACAGTGCTGATTATTTTTAACAGCAAGGACTTGCATTCCATTTGAATGGCGCTAGTCTGTTCTTAATCCTTGTCAGGGGGCAGGGCCTTGGGAGGGCAGCATGCTGTTGCCTTTAGCGTCAAGGTAAATCTTTCCTCATTGGGTAACGGGCACTTCAGTGGCTGGTTTGTAAAGGGACAATGAGCACTTCTATGACGAGTTCTGGAACTGTATAGCACACTGGAAGTTTGTACTACTTTACCTAACTTATTTCTGTATATTGATTTAGAAAAGTATGACTGTATAAATGGGACTGACATCAGTGAGGTTGGCCGCTGTTTACTTCAGAGAATAAAGTGAAGATAATTAATGAAAACTGAATGGGCATGAAATATTCCTAGGCAGAAAAATAGGAGTGAAAACTAGAATGCTTTTTAGAAGACTTAAGCTAATGGGCAAAAATTAAACATTTCTATCATGAATAGGGTGAACTAAAACCCCATTCGGTTGATAGACAATGAGTTGTATAGAAGTTTGACACGGTGATACCCAAACTGTTTTATTGTTTGTAGCGTATGGCCAATTACGTATATAAGGAAAAGTCCTAGCAATTGTACAGTCTGTTGCTAGAGGGGCATATTAACATCATTAATATTGGTACATAGAAATTGAAATATATGATCTATTTATCTTCCAAGTTTGCAATTTGAATGATCACATTGATGTGTTTCAAAAGGATGACAACATACTTCCAAAATTAATAATCTGGAAGGATAAATAAAGTCTACTATCTTGGTCACAAGAGTCCTGAAATGGTTAAGGAGCTTTCTGATTTGCTAGTGTATATTAAAATGTTACCTCAGATATGAGGGAAATTTGAATTTACTAGAGAAGTGATAATATTGTGCTTGTATTCAAAATGGTTGAGAGATCCAACTCAGGAAATAAGTTAGTTTGACATTGATTATAAATTAATATAAATTAATAATGGATTCAGAACAAAATCTAGTTAAATAACTATACTAGTCGAGTTAATTTCAACACTGAGCAGTTCCTAGAGCAGAGAGACGTGGAGCACCAGAGTCTAGGCATCGTCATGGTTGTATGTGTGGGTAAGACAGATACTTAAATCCTCTCTGCAGTTCTGGTTTTCACATTTTTTTTAAATGTTGGCAAAGCTGTAAAGAGCCGCAGAAGAGCTACTTTTTGAATACTTAAAAGAAGAATGTGGCTTCCAATTGGAGATGTAAAGAATTCTCCCTCTTCTAATCTTTGGAGGGTTTGTTTTGTTTGTTTTTTATCCACAAGGTGACTGTATGTAATGTACCTTTCAGTTTATAAGTACCTTCAGTATGTAGCTTCAAACTGGCTCTTTAGTCTAGAGGACGTTGACAAAATCTGAACCATGGCTGGAAGCAAACTTCTGATCACTGAGTGAAACAGAGCAGTGCAGGACTGACAGAGGAGTAAACAGCAGGAGACTCTCTTCTTTATGTGATCAGCCAAGACTGATGTGGCAAATTAAGGCTTAGTAGGTATCTAGATGCTTGTCACTTCACCCTAGCTGCTGCTCCAGAAAGGCCAGGGATTTCCGTAACTTAGCAGTTGTATCTGCAGGTTCTTTATTGATGCCTCACGTATTCTAGGCCACCTAAAATGGCACCAGACACCTGTGCTCAGCCACTTGAACTGCTCTGTAGATGTCTGTCCATGAGATACGATTAAGCCAGAGGTGATTGTTTGACTAAACACAACAGTAGCTGGATGAAACAAGATTGGATGAATCTGATGTTTTATGCTGCATTTACACTTGGTGATTCTTCTTCTAAAGAACTGTCAAAATGAAAATTTTTCCTACTCGTGATTACTTATTTTTAATTTTTTTTTTTTTTTAAGATTTAAAAAGGATGGGCCAGTCCAGTATATGCATCATAAAGAAGCTTTGCTGGAGGCTTTAGAGAATTTGGGATGGCCAATTTCTTACGAAGATATAATATTGTTAGAAGAAGAAATACTGGCAGGATTAATGTATATACAACAAGCCTCTGAACTTCAGGAAGCTGTCAAAAAAGAAACTGCAAAAAGCTCAGTATCATGCACAAGCAACTGTAAAAAGGTAATAGATTGAAAGGGATTTTCTTCCTCCCAGGTATATTCCTCTTCTGTATGTGCTTCTGGAATAATTTTGTTCCATCATTATAGCTGATAAAGTAGGCATTTAGCATGACGCTATCCAAATGGATAGAGGAAAGAAGGTACTTACAAAGAGAGCAAGTTTTCAATTACTTTTTTGAAGTACTGGGGAAGGAGAAGTTCTGAAGCTGGGAGCACCACCTCTTATAAACAAATCTGAGCAAAGTATCTTTGTATTCTCTGCAATGGCAGGAGAGATATGCATGAAAGAAGAGAAGGAACAAATATGTTAAAGGCAATTATGTATAAGATTTGTGGTTGGGTTATTGTCTGATAAACAGAACTAAAAGATCTTGTGTTGTTGGAGTCACTCACTCTAATCTTCCATGGTATCTTTCTTGTAAGAGAAGATATGGAGAGAACAGGTAGGATTCAGCTTTATATTTGGACACTAAAATTTAGCTGCCCATGAAAAAAATGTAGGCATGTGTGAACTGGTGGCTAATCTCAGGGTGTTGTGAATGGAATCAGAGGCTTCTGGAGCCCACGCTGAAGTGGACACCTACTTTTTGGTGAGGTGGAGTTCTCTCTCCATTAATACATTAGCAGAAAGTAGTCTAGCCACTCTGAAACTGTGGTTGAAGTTTGTGATTTTTGATTGAGATTTATACTCCTATGTGGGCGTGACCCCCCGGCCGGTCTGGGAAGAAGCCCAGCTAAGCCTGCTGTCAGTCAACAGCAGGAGGTGTGTTATTTAGGAGGAGACAGAGAGGTTGTGTCAGTGGGTGATTGGAGAGCCGCTCATCTCTGGGCAGAACAGTGAACTTGAAACCAATCCAAGCAGGGTACATAAGATAACTCAGAAACTATAAATACATGTGATAAGGGAGAAGTTGCGCACTTAGAATTTGTAGTGTGTAGGGGCTGCAGCAGTCTGCTGCAGCTGTATCTTAATAAAGGCCTTGTGTACACACAAACTGTTGTCGCGTTGTCTGCCCCGAATATTTGCAACGTATGGTTTACCCCTACACATGGAAAACTGTAAGTCTATGCGATAAGAGAGAAACTACGCAGTTGCAGTTGCATTTTGCAGGAAGTAGGTGCCACAGCAGTTTGCTGCAGTTGTGTTTCAATAAAGGCTTTGTGTGCACACAAGCTGTTGTTGCGTTATCCGCCCTGACTATTTGCGACCTGTGGTGATCCCACCACAACTGGTGACCCTAACAGTTGGGGAGAGACCCCCCAACACTCATATATGTCCCCCTAAATGAATCTCTGATTTTGCTTGGAATGTTATTAATATTGAAATTATTAATGAAATGCGTATGGAAATACATGGAGCAGTAAGTGTAAAAATAAGGTTAGCAAGCTATTTTAGGCTACCTTAGAAAATATACTTTTTCATTTTAGCTCTTTCTGTAGGGATATATGTGGTCAGAAAAAGCTTCTTAGGTTACAGTGGTGTATTCTATTATTATTTTCACTCTTTCAGAACATTCTTAAAAATGAATTTATTCTACCTTAATGGTTTTACTTTCAAGATATGGGTATGAATTCTGAGGGAAATGAAGAACAGACTTTTAAGTTTTTAAAAGTGATTTATCTTCCCCAGTGGAAAGATTTTTGTATACACTGTAGATGCTTTGAAATTCAAAGTACTTACCTGTTAAAAAAACCAAACAATTTCTCTTACTCAGTTTCAATTTTTTCCATCTAAAATCTTCACCAAACTGTGCTTCACTGGGAGTGTTTCTGCCTCTGCAGAACTGCTGTCTAGGTAGAGCCATACTATGATAACATTAAAATAAGCTCTCGAGGAAATTAATAAGAAAGAAAATATTTTCTCAGACCTCTTATCCTTTTGTTAGAACTCAAGTAAAAAAAATAAGTGAATTAATCATAAACCTCCTATATTAATATACTCCTTTCCTTGTTCATTGTTCTGTATCAAGTGAGGGGAAACTACTCTGACCTTGATGATGTGCTTGACCTGGCTGCAGTGAATGCTGAGGAAAGTCCTATGCTTTGTATTATGTAGCAAATCATAATAGTTCCTTTCTGCCCTGTTGTATGCATGTATATGTACACAAATATGTGTATATACACCTAGATACCTCAGTTCGAGGAGGTAAGCTAAGTGGAACTCAAGTAAACACAGTACAAACCTATACTGTGAGTTCTCAGCAATGAGTAGAAATATATGATTGATTTTACAATTGAAAATTATGCCAAGTATTTGCATTCTTTGCTTGCCAGAGTATAAAAAGAAATCTGGAGCTGTGGCTTTTTACATGCTCTGACATAAGTTATAAAAAATTATTTGTGTTAAATTGAATAGAATATGTTATGACAGCACAGGCCATGTATGAAAATAAGTGATTATGGAAAGGGTCACATTTAATTTTCTGTCGTTTTTGTGTAATTTTTTTTCCATTGAAAAAATTGTACTTTTGAAAATATTTTCATGTCTTTGTAAAACAGATGATCTTGATTTGTTTTACATCAGTCTAAAAATATTACATTGTTGTTACAGCCTGTTTGATTATTGGTTTACCTCTGCCATATATTGCCCTAACACTGGAGCAGCAGAAAGGTGTTCATGTTTCATTTGTTGACTAATTTTACTGTTGCCTTGAAACAACCAATGTGTGCTCTCAGACACGATGTGATTAACATTGTGCAATCACTTATCCTGAGTCAACCTGCTTTAGGAGCCTAATCAGAGCACCATCTCCAGCAATTGCTAATCTGCAACTGAAAGGCTTTAAGAGTAAGAGGCAGAAATGCAGATGTAATTAGAGTTTTGTTTATGTGGTGAAAAAAACGGGAAAAAAAAAACCCAACCAACGGGGAAAAAAAAACCCCAACCAACAGAAAAAAAACCTGGGGAACCTTTCAAAAATGCTGTTGGAGGTTTTTCCAACTACGACGTCTGTCTGCAAAATGTGTTTAAAAAAGAAACTGCCAGCTGAAATACATCAGCTATTTCCTTGCTGTAATGTGGCATGAATGAAAATTGTCATTGCGAGATGGTAGAAAAAAATCACAATTATCCTAGAGCTCTATGCAACAAAGCAGACTTAAATTTCTGGCTAATTCTTTTTTTTTTTCCATTACATTCAAAGCAAAACCTCTTAATTTTTAGCTTTTCAAGGTTCCTAATTGCCTACACATCTTCTTAAAAGAATTAGTAATCCTTTTTGGATATCCTTGCTACCAGAGGTTTCTGTTTAAGCCTACAACTGAATTAATGGTCTGGTTATCCTCCCTCTGTGCTCTGACCTTCTCCAGGAGTTGTGTTTAGGCTGCTATGTTTGTGCATACCTGCGAAAGGTAGCGTATGCCAGTGCCTTACGGGAAGGGGATGAAGCAGACATACATCTGCATGGGGCTGTGAGATGACTGAAGACCTCTAGTGATGCAGGAAGTAAATGATTTGGGAACTGAGCAAACACATTTAGTCATTATGAGTTATTATTTAGTTATTGATGATTACCGAATTGGAGGGCTCTAATTGGACTGTATTTTACTCTGTTTACTCAGTTCCTTTTGCTGTTCAGATTAAAGCATGCGTTGACAAAACTCTTCAGACTGGCGCTCAGCCTTCATCTAAAGATATTAAAAATAAGTAATGTATTATTTATTTTGTGTTTTTCTAATAAGTAACTGCTTTGACTTAAAATATTGTATTGATGTGTGGAAAAACTCCGCAATCAAAATTGATTGTGAAGCAGGTATGTTTATTATGATTTCAGCTCTATAGAGTTGGGTGCAGCAAGGGTCAGGTACCCTTAAAGGTGCATGCACACCACGCCGTAGCTTTGGCCTCTTATTTAAAGCAGTAAAATGTACATATTCGAAGGATTGCTCAACCGCCTGGTACATAGGTATTAGATTATCCCGCTCCTGATGTAAATTAGGTCTCCTCCCCTTTGCACATGCACAATCTTCTTACATGTTACAGGTCATACAACGTCATGCATCGCGTGTCTCATTAACTCGGACTCATGCCTCCCCTGGGAGGAGAAAATAATATTCAACAGTCTATTAAGCAGGCGCAGTTCGGGGAGGGCTAGTCATTATCTTTTTGTATCTATGATTCAGGTCCAGTTAGGCAACATCCTCCCTCGTGGCTGTAGAGACAATAGTCTTCTCCTCTTTATCTTGTCCCAAACAATGAGGCGTCAAGTGATAAGACCCTCTGCCTAAGCCTTGTATTCTTCAAGTGAAAAAGGGTGCTGGTGAGCAAGGGCGGGACGTAACACTTTGTTTCCTTTGTTTACGTAGAGCTTTAAGCAACTCAAAGGCAGGCAAAAGCATTTTTAGCAAAGTTAACTAATATTCAAACCTGTGGATATTTTCTACTTTTCCAACTCAGTATGTTTCCTATTTTCAACTTGTCAGGCATAACAGTCAGCCATCATTTCTTAATGATGTTTTTTCTCACTGAATTATAAAGCTGTTTACGAGATGATGTAAAGGGAATTGTTCGGGGTCCCCTACCCATTTCTCATTAGACAGCCTCAGGTCTACTAGAGTCAAGGCATTACTCTTCTCCAAGCTGCACAGCTTCCTGGATGGTTTGGTACGTTCCATTTATGGCTGTAACCTTTCCACGTAAAGTGTTTCTTTCCCCAGTGTTATAATCTGGCCTTTGAGGGTGATGGAGAACATTTCCCCTCATACTAAATATTTCTGTTTCTGCATATGAATGGACTTCGGATTCTGCAAAGAAATAAAGCTGCATTTGTGGTTAGGAATTAACTCTCATTAAGAAAATACTTTTTGAAGTACTGTGTTTCCCTTAGGGTGAGCTTGAACATGCAAAGCTTATGCTTGTTTGTGACCCTTCTGAATGGTCACCATGTGATTAAAAATAACTTAAAATAGTTAATAAGCATAATGTGTTTTGTAAAGTGTGTTTATTTGAGCGGAAAGGGACCTCCAGTGGCTCACTGAGTCTGTTCTTTCTGAAAAATGTATTTCATCTACAACTGATTTCATTATGCCTAATGAAATATTTATAGCTGAGACTTGATTCTTTACAAGAATGGTAATTCTGAATCTCCCTTGGCAGTTTCTTCTATTTCCTGGTGTCCTATTTCTTAAGCTCCTCATTCTTCCTCACTGTCTAAGGATCACTAATTGCTGTCTGTTGATACCTTCTTTGCATTCATGTGTTTCCTAAGCAGCTTGGCAGCCCCTGTCTATGTTCTTGCATCTCTTTAGGGAGACAAGGGAAAACAAGCATCCCAAATAGCACAACAACAAAAAAAGTCCTAACTACCTAGAAACGTTTGGTCACACTTTCCATTGTCATCAGTGAAGTAAGTGCAGGCCAAACAGCTGAAATGGCCTGAGGTCTACACAGCAAGGACTTGTTGCCACTGACAGCCTGGTAAAAGCAGTAGTTGCTTGACTCTGGAGGTGTCAAGTTTGTGAAAAGCCAAAGAGAGAGCCAAGGCACATGGATATCTGTGGATAGTCTTCTAATCCATTCTCTCTCATAGTATGAAAATGCAAAAACTAATCTCTGTGAAAGGGAGCTGAAAAATGCAGCAGGTATTGGCAGGGGTAAACAAAGTCTCTTTCAACTCGTGATTTAGTGGATTGCTTTCAGCAGAAGCAGAGCTAAATGGCGTGAAAATCCCTGAGTATCAGTCGAGGCTCTTTTCGTAATAAAAGAAATGGAGAATGATATCTCAGAAATGGGCATTCTGATACTGACTGGGTCAATTGCTCCGAACGCCTGAACACCACGTGAGAGGAAGGAGAGATGGATTTGAGTTTAGACGGTATTTCTGAGCCACCTGAATTCTGCAGGGCTCGACATCCTCATTGTGGGTGCCTGCAGAGTCTTTAGTATTTGGATTAATGTGGAGTGCTGGAAGTTGCCCAAGTTACTAGTCAAGCATAACAAATCAGTTGATAATAAATATGCAGCAGCAGCTGTCCCTTTGGAGCCTGCGGAATTAAGTCAGTGGTTTACCCAAATACCTTTTTGTGCCTGTGGAGCTGTAAGTCTTTGCACTCAAATCAGCCTGTGTTAGGTTGTACTTTGAGTAGTCAGGTAAGCGCTGTGAAGAGCCTCTAGTTTAGCTTGAGTTTGAAAAACAGAACTGTAAATATAACTTATATTCTATAGGAGTAAAGAATAAACTAGAAAAAAACCCCATAACTCCCATTTAAAACATCTCTGTCTTTATGTGTGTGTGTTTTGCTTATTTTTAGGATTTTTTTTTTAGGGTTGTTTGTGGGTTTTGTGCAGGATGTTGGAAGAAAAGAGTTTGTGATAGTTTCACTATATAAACAATTTAGTCAAAGTTCTTCCCTTCTTTTCTGTCATTATTGACTGTTAGGAAAAATCCTGTATCAAAATCAAATATGTCTTTTTAGGAAGAAAAATGTCATCAGAAGAGTAAGCAGGTCATACAACCCCTAGCAAGCAGGAGTTTTTAGAAGTCTGTGAGTTATGGTTGTTTTCCAGAACAGTGTGTAGATCTGTGGAATTCTTTGAGATTTCCAGCTGTGTGTTTTTAAGATTCAAAAGAACTGTGTAAGTGAAGGATGCTTGTAAATTGTTTACGAGGTAGGCTAATAAATATGTGTTTTAAAAATTAATGGGGGAAACTGATTTGTTTAACTTTGCACTTGCTGATAATTTATATTTAGCAATGTTTTTGTGAGCGCTATGGATAAAATAGTAGACTTTTTCAAGAATTAATTTGCTATTGTGGTAAATAAAAATTATAGTGTTATTCTCAAGGATTGTTAAAGTGTACTTGTTAAAATACTGGAATTACAGAGTTTTCAGTATTAGAAAGAAAATGTTTTTTATATCACCAGTGTTCTTAATTTTCTCAGGAAAGTAAAACGTAAAGTGTTCTTTTGCATTCTGACATATCCACAAAATACTCTGATTCTCTCAAAACTTCCTGTAAGAGACATGCCCTCAATGGGAAGAAATCTTTGTTCATAAAAAAAATAAAGATTCAAGAGTATGATTTACTCTAAAGACAAATAACACTGAGACTCCATAAAATGTTAGTGTGAGATATAAAAGGCTTTAAGTTAAAAGAATATGGTGATTGTAAAGTTAGTTAGGCAGAAGCTTGGAAAGCTCGACAGTATATTTTTACATAAAGCCACTTGTTATTTGTGAGTCTTTTGACTATTTTTCACATACTGCATTCCCCACGACCCCCTGACTCTGTTGTTGTGTGAGATCCATCGTGCTTTTTTGCATTCTTCATTCAGCTACTACTAATTGCAGTCACTGACTTCAGCTAGGAGTCCAGTCGGTATTGTTATGACCATGTAAAGCAGGACTTTCTAGTGGAAACTCTTGGATGATCTTATCCATGAATACTTCCTGTAACACCAGATTGTCTGTTTATAACTGTACTGAATGTTTAAAATCATTCCAGTTTACTGTGAATTATCTACCGAGTTTGTAACATTACATTGCCTGAATTTTAAATTAATTCCAAAGGATAGATTGAGGCTGACTGGCTTAGCTGTTGTGGAAATATAATTTTATCAAATTACAGAGACCTGAAGAAGAAACCGTGAAGTCAAAGTCTAAAAAACCACAAAAAGTCCAAGTATTTGTGAATCACAAAAGCCAAAAGGTGATTGCAAGATCAGATGTCACAGGATTTTATTATCCAGGTATATATTTTGTCCCCATTTTAGATATTTTTTAAAGTTTCTTACTACTGATAAAATATTAGTTTCTATCATAATTAGCGACTTCTGCCCAAATCAGATTTAATATTACTCGTGCACATTCATGAAAAATGAGTAAATAACTTGTGTGTGCACATACTTTCATAAAAATACATAAAATTTGTAAAGTTAATCGTAAAGCAATGATACATTTGTATAATAATACTATGGAAGGAAATACTTTTAAGTAACTGAGTATCCATGAGTATCAACGTATCTTTGATGTCTCCCTTGGTAGTTTATCTTGAGCATCTGACAAAAGCTGAGATTTTGCAGGTGTTCAAAGAATTCACTAAATGCTTCTGTCTTACTGTGAATTTTGATCCAGAATGATTAATAGGTAAGATTGTGTTCTGTTGTTCCATTTAAAAAATCGTGTGTATATTTATTTTTGTGTTATCTTTATTTGTTTTTTTTTCTAAAATAACATATTTTTAACTGTGGTAATAGTTTCATTATGTCAGCTGTCATCTACATGATCAGCTTGCAAATTTGAGATCTGGGCTTGAAAATTATTGTTATTCTTTTGATGGCATATTAATAATGTTTACTAAGACTATTTTTTGAGGTACAAATTTCTGTATTGCCCTAGCACAGCTTACTGTAGCTAAGTGAAAATGAAGAATGTATGGTATAGACACATTTCTCCTCAGTGATGCATGACAACCTATAGGTTTTAAAAAAAATTTTTCCACAAGGGGTAAAAGAAAAAAAATGTGAATATTTTATTATGTTGGTTTTTAGGAACTGTGGTAAAGAATATCAGTTCTACCTGTGCACTTGTTGACTTCAGCAATGGAGATACCTGTGTTGTACCTGAAAAGTTCACTATACCTCTGGGAGGTGCTATGCCATGCCCACATCTGCAGGTGAAAAATTGTTATGTTTTTATGACAACAAATATGCATTTTTAATTTTTTCTCATTTGGTCACATGTAGCATAAAGGAGAGATTTTATAAAAAATATTTTAAATACATCTATTTATTTAAAAAAAATTTTTAGTGATAGTAATATCATGCTATTTTCAACATGCTGTTTTTCATTTGTTTGGAGCCTGTTTTCATTGCAATCATATTCCTTTGTTTATTAGAATTCTAGATGGTTTTCTTTATAAAACATGAATATTTCCCCACCTATAGAAGAAAGGTGAGCTATTTACTAGCAGAATGATTGTTTCCTAGCACACAGATTATGAATCAAGGAGAACCTTTTATATACAATGTGATGTCCAGCAGTTTATAACCATTTATTTTTCACAGCATATTTTAAGTCCGGCAGATAACCTTACACTAAAGCAAGCAGCAGTAAGAAAAAAAAAAAAAAGAATTCTGATTCTGTTTCTGTTTTTACTTAAAATCTATCAGCTGACTATGTGTAAATCACTGTTTTTTCCAGGTAATTCTCATTTTATATATGAGAGAGATGATGGATACAGAAAGGATATGGAATGGATACAGCAGTTTTGAATACAAGAAGCATTTTTATAACTGCATTATTACACTTAAAATTAGAGATGTGCCTTTTTTTCTCTTAGAAATAAAGGCAAATCTTGATCCAGTAGTTACTAGTATTCTGTAAGGGGAACATCCAGCTCTAGAGAAGATCTGCAGAATTTGATAAAAAGTTATGACTTGTGTGTTCGTTTGTAAAATTGTTTTGTATAAATCAATTACACATGGTATTTTCTAAAGTTCCCAAGGCTGGTTTAAAAGCTTATTAAAAACATATAAATTAGTGTAAAGTACAGGGGAATGAAGAGTTGTAAATTTCCTCTTTCAGTTTGACTTGCTAGTTGAGCCCTGGTACATTTCATAGGGCTCTGTCCTATTTCTGCTGTGTGTTCTCTCTCTGGTTCAGTGGAAATTGTGAGTGACCAGTACAGCAGAGACCAAATTGTTCTTTTCTTTTAAAGATCCCTGTTAAAGCATGGGAACATGGTAGAATGATGATTAATGCAAAAATATCCTGATACTTGCCTTTTTTGTCTTGTAAAACTCACAAGTTACATGGTTCTTGCAAACCAATGTGCAGGTTGGAGACCATGTGTTTGCCAGAACCAAGACACAGACAGGAAATGAATATTATGTGCCAGCCATTGTCATAGCAATACCAAAGAGGGTGGAAATGGGTGACAAACTCTACACAGTTCTGATGTTCAACCACAGGAAAGTAAGTAAACCTACAAGATTATACCAATTTGGCAATGGTATTACCATTGTTCCATTATTGATGAGGCTGATACAATTTTCGAGGCTAATGAGCTCACTGTTCCAATCTGTCTCCAGCCAACCAAAGTAAAGTAGTTTTCAGGGCTCAATGTAACAGTCATGAACCAAGAAATTCCGTAGGATAATTTATTCTTAAATCATACTCTGTTCTTTTCTCTATAATCCATTTGGCGTCTTTCACAAGCTCCGTGCTACTAAACTGAGAAACGCAGGGAGTTTTGTCATAGTCAGTATCATCTTCATTATGTTTGTTTGTTTGTAAGCCATTTAAGAAAATGTACTTTTTACTTGAAACTTGTATTTTCATTATTTAGAGGCAGATTACAGTTACATTAAAACAATTGACTTATACATACATATATTCACTGTTTCTGAAATACAGATTTAAATCAGGTGAATGTTGATTGTGTTATTGCAGGAACACTGTGTAAGAAATGATCTTATTAAAATCAGCCAAATGAAGTATGACTTTTCCTGTCGGTACATAAGAAAGGTGCAGATGGTGGATTATATGCTGTGAGTATGCCTCAACCTAAAAATATAAAAGTTATTTTATATGAATCCTAAATATTGCACTTTGGGTTCAACTATGCTGTCAGATTTCTGTGTGCAGTACTGTAACTACATTCATTGTGAACTGGCTTGCTCTGCACATGCAACCAAGTGATTTGACCCACAAATGTCGTCAATCAGACTGTCCTACCATTTTATCATCTGACAATTTATTGTCCTGTTTTCATTTTGAAAACATTGGTGAGATGTGATGGTTTGAAGCTAAGCCCCAGGAAGCGAAGCTTAGGGGACTGCTGAAAAGTGAGATGGAGTTTCTATTTGTTGTAGACGAATTTATTGTGATGTAAAACTATGCATTAAATTACAAGTTGTTTACAAAATACTGAATCTTCTACTGGGCTTAAATCTGGGGAATGATGCGGAGA
>NW_010388933.1:38231-41426 GCF_000710305.1 Buceros rhinoceros silvestris | reverse complement strand
ATAAATGTGAGACCCTGCTTAAGTTCTGCAAAACTTATGTACAGTAGTGGTAACTTTTTTCTGGTGTGAAGTGTGTGCTAAACGTGCAGTGGTTCCAAGTGATTGTGGATTTTAGTTTTTCATCTCGTATTAAGTTCTAGTTTATAAATGTGAGACCCTGCTTAAGTTCTGCAAAACTTATGTACAGTAGTGGTAACTTTTTTCTGGTGTGAAGTGTGTGCTAAACGTGCAGTGGTTCCAAGTGATTGTGGATTTTAGTTTTTCATCTCGTATTAAGTTCTAGTTTAATCCATTTGAAATAGCATTGGATTTTGATAACCTTCAGAGCACCAACAATCTCCGACAGCCAGCAACAACAGGTCTTAGGAAGCAGAACAAGATCAGGACAATTATCTAGGGTTATTTCTCCAGAATACATTCCCAACCTCCAGCAACTTGTGATTTAAGGATTTTCTAAAGCAGATTTGAAGTCTTTGTATTAAACAGCCTTGATGGATTTTTATTCCACAAATTTGTGCAGACTTTTTTGAGTCTGTGTAAGTTTTATCATCCCACAAGCCTCTTCTCACAAGGAGCTGCACAGTTTCATATTTTGTGTGAGAAAATATATCCTTTTATTTTGAATCTTCCATCTGTCTTGATGTCCCATAGGGATTCTGAACTGAAGGGTTTCCTCTCCTGTGTATGTTAGCATAGTATGGGCACTGCTGCCAAAGATTTGTGTAATCTCCATCATGGAAGATTGCTTTCCCAGAGGTTGCATGAACAGGACAAATTCCACCTTTAAAGACAATTTTAGAATTTCTTCATTTTTATTGAAATGTTCTAATATTGTGACCAGTGATAAAAATTATATTGTTCTATGACTCTCAAAAATGATAGGCAAGGGTACCAGTTGTGGGCTGATCTACAGATTCCCTGAGAATGATGGAACGAAAAAGCAACACTGATTCAAGCCCTGTTTCCCACACCTTTTCTACTAGTGATTCCAGAGCAGTTTGAAACTTGCACCTCTGCTAGCTTGCAGCCACAGCACATAAATAAATTAATACCTTGGCTTTACTGAGCAGAATTCCCAATCTGGAAATAAAGCAATGCCTTTTTCTAGGCCAGATCATCTTCATGATGGTAGCCTTTTTTCACCAAAAAGTAAACCTGGAGACTATGATTTCCTACTTAATGCATACAGCCTCTTGAAAAGAGGCAGATATATAATTGAGCTGAGTTACAGCAAAATCAGAGGCAGTCTTTCCCTTCCCCTGAGTTGGATTTATTCTAAATGAGGTACCTTATTACGAAAAGTTGTGACTAAATGCATAAGCAGTAAGAGTGCCTTCCATTCTACATGCTTTGTTTCATGACTGAGTGCTTTAATGTAAAATGTAATATTCATTCCCCAAACAGACTTTATTGGCAAGCTGACTTGCTGTTGGTATGTGCAAATTATTAGAAAATTGAGTTATTGGCTGGCACACAGAGGAGTTCTTTGGAGAACTGACTGAAATGAATGCACTAAATTTTTGCAGATGAGAGATAAACATACTCATTAGATCTGAGTTTTAGATGAAGTGATATCAAATCTAGCAGATCTCTGGGTGAAGTGGCATGTGAAACTGTACATTCAAGTAATAGGAATTGTGAATTTCTATATAGCGTTTCCAGATGGTAAACACTGCATTGGTGGTAAATGCACTGGCCAGTTTGCATAGAGATAATTAAAATTAAACTCATGAAATCTAAGTAAAATATTCCAGTATTGTTGCCACAGCACAAAATAATGGACTCTCAGTTAAGGCATTCATTTTATCTCCTTTAAACCAAACTAAAACAGTTTTTAGCATGGGCTGGACTAGAGCATAAATTTTGCAAGCAGAATGATTGAGCACACCAATGCCTTGCAATTGTTTTAAGGTCTAAAGTTTTCACTACATGGTTTCTGTTTTTTCTCACAACCATTGTAGATTTTAGAAATAAACCACCGTATCTGAAATGCCAAATTTTTAACTGCAAAATGTCTCTGAAGCTCTATTCAGATTGTCCTCAAATTACCCTCATTAAAGGAACATGAGAAATGCCTCCTTGTTTCAAATGCATTGCTTACATCTGATTGTTTTAAAGACACCGAGAGCCAGATGGACAAGGGGTGTCATGGGACTCAGAGCAGTAACACTTGAGCATTTGGCAGCTCCAAGAGTGGAATTTAGGTACTTTGGCTTGATGGATGTATAGTGAATATTGAGATTTATAGCACAGAGTGCAGTGAAATGTGTAAGAAATGACAAAGAGAGCTGAGCATCTGAAACTGAGACTCTCTTAACTTAAAGCCGGGAACTAGTTATATTTGAGCCTTTTTGATTTCAAGGGTCCTCTGTTGGCATTGGATAAATTACATAAACAGTAACTTTTAGCATATAGGCAACACAGACCTAACTGCCAGCTATCCAGATGAAGTAAATTGGTGTACCAATGAAAACCTTGGTCATCACTACTGATCCACAATATTCCACAATTTGCTGCCAGAATCACAGCACCATGTTCTGCACATTCCCAGCTTTATCGTCCACTGCAATATATTTCTCTCCATCTTTTTCCACATTATGTGTCTCATCTGGTTCTGCTGATTTTTAGTTTCCTTCCAAAGAATTGATGATAGAAGCCTGGTACTAGGGAGCTTTTACAGCTTAGAGTGTTCTGAGTTTCCTACTTGTTGGATCTATAATTCTCTACAGTAAATTGCTTTGTAAGATTTGAGCAGACAGTTGCTGACAATGCACTTACTTCATCATTTGCTTGTAACATTCTCAGCTAGGTTTTGAGTTCTCTGTAAAGCCACATACTTTGTTAAAGTGAAATGTTGTTCCTTTCTTGCTGCTTAGCATGTCACTTTAGTATCACATAGTCGTACATAATGTCCTCTTCTGGGCATTGACTACATTAACACAGCGGCTGCATCATAAAAAGCTGGTACTGGCCATGATTTTACTTTATATTTGTTTGTTTGTGTAACCACTATGCTGCACTGAATGATTGTTTTCCTTTTATGAGGAGGTGTACTTTCAAAGACATTAAATAACTGTATTTCATTAGTTACACATTCATCAGTTACTAATATTAGCAGTGCTGTGGCAGTGCTCCAGCCTAGATTGAGTTGGAGTTGCCATTAGAGCCCCTACCTTTTAGAGGGCAAGGACGTGT
>NW_010388933.1:30049-38154 GCF_000710305.1 Buceros rhinoceros silvestris | reverse complement strand
CTGCTGAAGCTTAATATTTATTATATTTTAAAATAGATACCTACCTCCCGTGTCATGCTTGTCAGAGGGGAACAATGCAGCATATTGCTTATGGGTGCACACAGATCTAATGAGAACAGGCTGACATTGTTGATAGATAGAAACAAAGTAGAGGCATCATTTGATCAGAAAGGAAACAAAAAGTTTGAATGCAATACAATATTAGAAGCTCAAAAAGAGACAATCATTATGTGCTATATCTGGTAGAACTAAGGGGGAAAGAAGTAAAAGGGATAGCCCAGGTTCCCCTGCTGACAGGGAGTCCACAGTGCACCTAGATGTACAATAGCTTGGCTAACTCTTCAGCTCTGGGTTCTTTGGGATTGTCTTGTGGTGTTTACGTGGTGTGTACTAGGGGTCATGCTTAATTCACTAATCTTTAGAGGTACTAATATAGTGCTCGTATTTTTAATATCAGATGCTAGCATCTGCAGGTGTAACTGTAACTTACAAATTCCATGTGCGGAGTAAAACACTGTGTGCCCATACCATAAAGACAATAATTGCCCAAATCCTTTTAGGAGTCATAAAAGATAGACAGAATTAGGGGCCAGAGCCCTGTTTTAGACTATTCTTTACTTATTTTATAAATAAAATGGAAACTGGATTGTAAGACATTTATAGTCCTGTCAAATGTTCAAGTGTGATAAGTCCTTGTCTTTCAGTGCTGTGAGATGTGGGAAAAGGTGAAATCTATATCACGTGAAAAAGTATTTTAAGTAGTATACAATATGTATGCTTTTAGCTTAGTGAATTTCCTTATCTGATTTTCTAGCCTAGAGAAGGAGACCACAAAGCCCTATCCTTCCTCACCTGTGGACGATGAAGAAGGGAAAGCAGAAGAGAGAAGTGTTGTGGAAAAAGATAGTGAAAAAAAGAAAAAGAAGAAGAGAGCAGACAAGAGATGTGCCAGGGAGAGGATGTTGGACTCTGATGATCTTTTGTTTGTCTCCAGAAGGGAAGTAAAACAGAAAGGAATAAATTCACTGCCTAGCAATGAAGAAGAATTTGAAGGTAAAGCAGTACCTCTGGAAAAGTATAAATATTAGGAATCAAACAGATCTGTCAGGCATTTAGTTAATCCCCACACAAGGAACCAGGTTTCTGCATTTCTATGTGTTAGACCAGTTTGCTTTCACACGTCCCAGGTAATGAGGTTCTTTCATCTCCTTTGGAAACCATTTTTCATGTTGATCATTCTTAGCATGTGCTTCCACACCAAAGGGAAAAACAGAATAAATAATTTCCTGCATATGCTACCTTAATTTCCCTAACATTTGTAGTAGCAGTGAAGATGCAATAACACCAACTTTAGTACCTGCTAGTTAGCAGAGTATATATTCCAGTCCCTTTACTGTTTGTTACTTGTTAGATTAAAGGTGTGTCTAGATTGCAGGCATTAAATTATTGCATATGGAGCTCAGTGCTTCAGAGGTTAAATTGCTTTTAGTGTCTGAGCTAGCTCCGTTAAAGCTGACATCAGTATCTGTACTCGCTGTCACTCTGCAGTAGAGACCTCAGCTAGTTTAGGTATGCCATTACATGCCACGGTCAGCTCTTCATGTTGAAGATCCTGCTGACTGTGGGAAGATAAGAGAATTTTTATCCATACTTGCTAGTTATACGTCCTTGTACTGTTTTAAAGATATTCTCAACATTCGCATTGTTTACTTCTAGAAGTAGTAGATGCATTCAATCATCATGTTGTCAATCAGCTTGATTTGAATCCTCTGAACTTTCCTTCTGTGTTCTCACTCATCTTTTAAAGATTGTCTGCAAATTCCATTGACTTTGCTCATAATGGGTATTAATGTGCCACTGCATTTTAGGAGTGGCTGGTCAGAATTCTAAGAGAGCCAAGGTGTTGGGTTTGTCCCGTAGCTGTGTGAGAGACCACAGCTTCCGCTGGTAGGGCTACTTCACTGAAAATGCTCAGTTATCCCAAACTCCTCCCTTTTGGATGTCTTGAGATGCAGGTGCTGAGTAAATGGGAAATAATGCTAATATGAGCAGCAAGTCCTGTTACTGATTCCATGCACGTTGAAGATTAAATGAGAGCAGTGGCTGTATATGCACTTGAATCCTGCCTAGACTTACCTAGTAATCTCATAGTACTCTATCAAGACTCTAACAAGACTTCAGGTGGTATGCAGTCAAACAATCTAAAGAGGGTACCCTGGCCTCTTCTTATGACACCATGGACGTTGGCTATTACTTTGTTTTTTTTTTTTTGCTTTTTGCTTAAATGTATTTTCATTACATATCCTTCGTGTTTTATCAGAAAGGGTAAAGTGAGAGAACTGATGAAGATGTTAGTAAGACTGTATAGTCATCCTCACAGGGTTTCATCAGGTATCTTTTTATCTAGTCTCGGTATGTGATTGTGTATTTATCTTTGGGTCTAGATATTTGTCCCATTTTCAAACTATACTGATGATATAATAGCGTTTTGTGTACATAATTTTGTAAATTATATCAAATGTGTTACTTGACCCCTGACATGCATTTCTGTTTTAACTGTGTTACTATTATATTTAATTTTAAGGAGTGAAGAGAATAAAGAAAACAAAATTGCCTGGCATTGTTTTTTCCTTCTGCCCAAGGTTCAGGTCTAGTATGAATTACTAGTTTACACTTACTGTGTGGCAATCCAGTGTGTGCTGAGCACCAGATCTGTGAGAGTCACCTATACAGGTTAATACCTAACCTCAGAAGTAGTTGTATTTAATTATATTGATATGAGTAAGTGTTGAATAACATGGGTGAGTTGTTCATTAATTCATTAATTGCTCAGTTAGTCTCTGTGGACCAGGTATTAAAAATATCAGGCGTCTAGCAATGCACTTTCCCTTCATGGAGTTTTCGTAATTTTCAAATAAGGCTGGGTATTGACAACAGGAGTCTAAATTGAGAAGTACTTAAGAGCTGAAACACCCAATTTTCATCTTCAGACACCTACATAATGCTGAAATCTCGACTGCTGCCCTTCATACGCTGGACTATATGCATACTAATGTTCATCAGAATGATCCCTTAATTGATTTTCCTAGTAGTTCATTATTTCTTTATTGTTTATTACAAAAGCAGGTTGTTGGTTTTTTTTAAATAGTCAGAGAAATAGTTTGAATACTTTAAGTATCAGAGAAATGTTTTGAATACCTGTAAATACAATTAATAGTTAAAAATGAATACACGAGTAATTTGGATATCTTTTCACTTCAAAAAAAGCTCAATAGTCCTGATCTGCTTGCCTAAAGAAAAGGCCATTTCTTCACATTTACACACAACAGTTTTCTTTGTGTGTGTATGTGTGTCATGTGTTATGAGCATTTAATGCCATCAGCAATCTTTACATTTCATTTCCAAAGGTTTTTCTTGTCCCTTCTTATGAACTCTCCAGATATGTATATAGCTTTTAATAATCTGATAGGGCTGTGTTTAGTAAGTGCTCCAGGTGTTAATCAGCACTTCTTCCTGTGATTCTGCTGACTTCATGTGTACCCATTAGATGAGGAAGTATGTTCTCCTGAACTTGAATGACCGTTGTCCAATACAGAGGTGGAGTTTTGTTCCCTCCAGGATAATGTTGGTTCAGCTACATGGCTCTTATACAGGTGGTTGTTGAAACCTTGTATTTCTGTGAAGCCTTATCTTTCCACAGAGCTGTGGGTCCTGTATAAATTAATGAAGCATTTTGTTGTTTGGTTTGTGCTCAGCTAAAATATTCCTGATGGTTAGGAGGAATCAACAACCCATTCCTCCTGTTCCCACTCAGGAAAACAACGAAGTTAATAAAGATTAAGTAATTGTGTTAGTTATTTAGTGTATGTTGGCTTCATTATTGTGTTGATGTATAATTTTGTCTTATTTATTCCAGAACTATTATATTTAACTCATTATTATTTTAATGTGTATGGCTGCTGCTCTTCTTGTGTTAGTTAGATCTGCATAGTTATAAGACAGTGAATGATGTCCTGGCAAATTCCCACTCTTCGTGGGCCAATGATTCTTTGTCTAGGTAACTCAATATTATTTGATTGAACAAGGTCACAAATACTCTGTCATTGGTTATTGCAATTATTGTTTTCAGAGATACTTTAAAAAGCATGACTTTGTTTCTATAGGAAAAGCATGACTTTGTTTCTATAGGAAAATTCTTCTCCCTGTCTTTCTGGTGTTCTCTCTGTTCTTTAATGCCTAAAATCACTGTTAATTTCACATGATTCTCTTGTTGATTTTCTGAAATGGTGATCTAGTAAAAAATAAATCACAAAACAATTCAGAGTGAAATACAGGTGTGGTACTCAGTAACAGACTGCATTGCTGATGCGTTAGCAAATCATATCCAGCAGAGCCCAAACCTCCTTTTTAATTTATAATGAGATGTGACTTGAAGCAATTACACTGATAATTACTGCAACTGCCAATATGGGGTAGGCGGGAGACCTTTGAGAATGATCATTTTCTGTCCTTTTCTGTGGCAAATCTAGTTCCTCTGAATGGGGTTCAAGAGTGTAACAGCTGTGGCACCTGGCAGTCTAGTGGGTTTCCCACAGTAGAATTCCACATTTTTAGCATCCACTTGTTTTCCAATCTCATTTTCTGGATAGTTCATTCAGTGGTTGGAGAAGGCTTTCATAATAAGCAGTGTGCCCATCTGTTGAGCATGGCTTGTTTAATAAGCAGTTGATATCAATTCATCTATACTTGCATCTGTTACTTCCTGCAGCTGTGCATGGTTAAGAGCTGCCCAACAGCTTCCAGATTTAGCTTTTGTTTCTCTGTTGATAGCATGTTACAGCTTGGCCAAAACGACTCTCTCCTGTTAGGGTTGTCTGCTCATCAAAAGAGGAAAGCGTGTTAAACTTACCCTCTCTTTTCCCCTAAAGAATGAAATGTGGAGATGAAAACGACTCTCTCCTGTTAGGGTTGTCTGCTTATCAAAAGAGGAAAGTGTGTTAAACTTACCCTCTCTTTTCCCGTAAAGAATGGAATGTGGAGATAGGCAAGGGAAGAAAGTGCAGTCCCGTCACTGTAGGAGGCATGTGTTGGGGTATCTGAGGGTAGAGAGGAAGGGTGATTCTGTCCATGTTCTGGCAAAAAGACCAGGATGTTTCCTTTCAACATTTTGGGAAGGTACATAGAGGGCACTTGCACTGGTAAAGGAAATAAACGGTTTGTGAAGTGTGTAACGGGGGGGACTCGTTTAGCAGCACATCTTTAATTTCATTTACTGTGGCAGCAGTATGGCTGCAACACCTTCCAGTATTTTGGTCCAGCAGTGTTTTTGTACTGCAGACAGATACTGTCAGTTTGTAGGATACAGTCAAGAAATTTGCTGATTACCAGCACATCTTTAATTTCTTGTACTGTGCCAGCAGTATGGCTGCAACACCTTCCAGTATTTTGGTCCAGCAGTGTTTTTGTACTGCAGACAGATACTGTCAGTTTGTAGGATACAGTCAAGAAATTTGCTGACCCTCACACAGGTGAACTCCAGATTCCAGTCCCTGAGGGTGCCCAAGAAGAATCAGAGTGTTCCTTTCATGTATCTAGGTGCTGATACTGTGTACTTATAAGACACTTTTCAAAGGCACACTTTTGATTTTTAAACCCTCAGCTCAGCTTCTGAGTTTTCAGTGGTAGCTATGGATGTTCAGCATTCCTAAAACTAATCACACTCCAGTCTTGTACTCTCTTAGTTACTCAATCTGTGCTGCTGCTTCCCCACCCTGTGTATCATGTATTTATTCTTCAGATGTCTTCCACAGTTTTGTTTTCTACTACATGAGTGTTCCTTACGTGATCATTTAAAACCATACCCCCACCCTGCCAAGCAAAAAAATGAAGCAAAATAGAGTATACGATTTTGTTTACTCTCTCTTCCTAGTTTATTTTTCATTTTTCCTCCAGCTTCCAGCCTTTTGCCGTTCATTCATTATGACTGTCATTGTTTTGTGCCAGGAGGGTGCCCAGTAGTTGGTGGTCTCATTTGATATGATTGTAAAAAGTGACTTTTCAGTGACACAGTATTGTTAATAGCAAACCAGAGGAGATAATCATGGTTGTACTGGGTCAGACCATGTAGCCTGTATCCTGTCCCCAGTAGTGGCTAGAAGATGATTCTTGAGGAAGTCCTCTTTACACAGCAATATTGCTCTGTTACCAGTCATGGAATCATTTGTTCCATGATGAATTTCAGGGTGTGTGTTGGGGGTGGGGGTTGAACTGTTACATCCAAGCTCAGGGTGGGACAAATATTTTCTCTCACTAAAGAGTACCTGTTCTCTTCTAGCATCTTCATTCTCTGTTTCATCATCCTGGTGTTCATCAAGGCGTCAAACTCTGCAGTCACTGCACACTTCAACTGCCAGCTCACCAAAGCATCCCTGTTGTTTGCACAGTCCTGCTGTAGAAGAGTTTCCAGAGCCTGGTAAAAGCAACATCACCAGAATTATGAGTCAACATGAAGCAGCAAGGATTGGCAGGTCAGCCTCAGCACCACTGCACAGAGCAAAGGAAGCCACGTTAAAGGTTCATGATGAAGGAGCTTGTGAGGAATGGATGAGGCTGCAGCTAGGAAAGGTTTTTAGCACCTGTAACTGTGAAATTTTATTCATTGAATCAAAAATAAACTGACTAAGTTGATGTTAAAATATTTAGGATTTTGCACTTGGGAGGTATGAAGGAGAAACAATGCTAGAGGTTCATCCATGCTGCTGAATAGCATCCACATGAGAAAAAAGAATGGAAAATTGCATTAGAGTATCCTTTGTTTGCATTAGACATATTTGATTTATTAATTGTAGATGTTTCTTACAAAATGCCTTTTTTCAAGACTCCTTTTTCACAGACTTGATTTATAAGGCACCTGAGAAGACCTGCTACAGGCAGCCTAACCTGCTTTCCACTGGTGATGACTTTTACACGTATTAGTCCTCAATCTTTTCCACTGATGTGGACTGTCCCATGAGAATACAGAGGAGGTACTTGGCCTCTAGGACTAACCTCGTGGTAGCACAGTGTTGCAGAGGCACCCATATAACAGCGGTAGCTACCCAAAATGCGGATTTATTGCAATCAAAGTTGCCCGGCACTCCGATGACCAAAGTTAATTACAAGTTCATATGTCAGTTGGGAATATATTACTACACAAGAAATTCCTAAACTCTAAGGGATGCTCTTTAAGGAAGATGAACCAAAATGTGCACGCACTCACTCATAGAAAGGAAAATCTCCTACTCAAATGCTGTTCCTATCACCACCCCATGATGTCATCAGTGGGTAGAGAATGCCAGTTCATCACTCAGGTGAATCCTACTGTCATTTTCACCACCACATTGTAGTCCAAGTCCTGATTGTCACCATTGCCAACAGAAGCATCAAGTGGTCCGCCTCTCCATTGTCCTGTAAGAATGCACACAGCTGGCCTCAGTTTAGGAACTGGCCTTCAGGGATAGAAGTCAGGGAGTATCCACTGAGCACGAATACGGTGAGTTTTCCTGCTCCTGTCCAGGGCTTCCCAGGCGTATAAGCCTCTGGGTTTTGGCAGGGTCATGGGCACAATGCTGATGGAGGACAGCTTCACCATCACAGGTTGGCCCATGTGTGTTTGCAGTGGGGCCTAGTCCCTTTTACTCTCTGGTACGGGGTCAACAGTTGTTAGTGGTCCTGTTGGACAAAATGCTCAAATTTTGGGGTTTCCATCGCTTCCCCAGCACTTGTTAACAATAAAGACTGCCTGTGGTGACTGTGTATCCCAGTTGTGGTGTGAGACACCAGCGTAGATTTTAATCAGACCCTTGGTTCATTCGACTGTACCATTAGCCTGAGAATAACATGATGTATGGAACACCCATTTGATGCCTTCCTCTTGAGCCCAGTCTTGCACCGCTATGGCTGTAAAACGTGACCCATTATCACTTTGAATATACTCAGAAGTGGCTAAAATACAAAACTGCTTTCTCAGTGCTCAAACCATCTGATCACTGGCTGGGCTAGCGGCTGTAGCCATAGTCAGTCCTGACAACACCTCTAATCCTCCCAAAACATACTTCATTCCATGG
>NW_010388933.1:22439-29999 GCF_000710305.1 Buceros rhinoceros silvestris | reverse complement strand
TCGGGGTGTGCTGGCAGTTTTAGCCATAGTCAGTCCTGACACCACCTCTACTCCTACCAAAACATACTTCATTCCATGGGATGGTTTTAAAGGCCCAATATAATCGATTTGCCAAGAGCTTCAAAGAGCCTTGTCTTGTTTGCTGTGCTGGGCTGGGGCTCGATTCGGGTGGTTGGCCTTAAGCCTTATTTGACACTGTGGACAAGCTGTAAGAGTTGCTTCACATGTTTTCAGAGACACTGGCCATTCTGAGACCAACTTCATAACAGAGGTCCATTTTCCCTGAGTGGCCTTGCTTAATGTGCAGCCACTCAGCTAATCATTCCCAGTTTTCCCCTTTCCCATTTATTGCCTTAATTTGGGCTAGGTGATCGACCTGTTCACTCCATTTTGTGGTGAGGGTTTCATTCCTCACATGGCCTTTTACCCATCCCACGTTCAGGGGTTGTGATCTGCCTATTTCCAATAATCGCTGCCAATCTCCCGCTCTCCAGACTTTGAATGGCCTATTTCCCACTGGTTATTACAGACTCCCAGTGGCACATCCACTCTCTGGATGCCACCTTTATAGGTTGCATAGGAATCCGTATAGATAATGGTGGCACCATTCTCTGCTGCCACCAGGAAGGCACACAACTCTCCCATCTGTGCACTATCTTCCCCCTCCCTGAAATTGTTTTCCCAGTACCAATTTCCAGTGCTGCTGCTTTGTTTTGCCATCTGGATCCCACAGGATGTGGAGATGGATCTGTGAACCACATGCCTTCTGTATCTGAGCCTGTGGTCAGTTTGGATGCCTCTTTAACTGGGGAAGGTCTATAGGGCTGAACTAACAAAAACGGATCTGGATTCTGGATTCACAGGTTGTTGCGACTTAGAGGCCTTGGCCAGACCCTCTTTTAGTTGTGGTAACTGACCAATTCCTTCCAGGTAGGTGTACCAATTCTGTTCTGTGGCCTTTTGGGCTACCCCTTGGGAGAAAGCGATACCTTGAGGATCAAATTTAGCAGAGGGAAAGGACCTTGCACGATATCTTGTGAAGTATGTAACCTATCTCCATCCTTGACTGCCCTGGTAAGTGAAAGAAGTCCCTTCTCCCACTCTGAGTACCATTGTTCAGTCTCCTGGAATGAGGTAGATGAAAACAGTAAAGGCCTAGCCGGCCGCTTTGGCTGCTTTTGGAAAATACCACAACAAGAGACATGTTCTGCAAACCCCCATTCTGCCCTCAGCGGATCTTGTGGATGTAATGGCCTAACCTCTGTTAAGCCTTAAGTGTGACGACATTAAGGGTCTCTCTCTGTATGTTGTGGACTCCAATGCCATGCCCTATTTTTCTGGAGCAGGTCATTCAAAGGGCAGGCGATATCTGAGAAGCCACGTATATGCTGCTTCCAATAGCCCAATGTACCCAGTAGCTGCTGGAATTGTCTTGTTCTCCGGGGTTTGCCCCTTCCCAATAGCTGACAGTGTATCATCAGGTACCGCAACTGCACCAGCCACCCACCAAGATCCTAGGAACTTCATCTCTTGTCCAGGACCTTGACATTTAGGAAGTGGAATGTCTAACTCACTCTTAGCAAATTCTGGACAGCCTTGGCTGCCGGCCCAACCTGTTCCTTGTTGTCTACACCCTCCAGAGTATCATCTCTGCACTGGTATATGCAAATGCCTGATGGTACTTTCACAGTGTCAATCAAGCAGCACGGCTAAGGCCTTGTGGGCAGTAGTGGGGGATTGTTTGTACCCTTGTGGAAACCGGTTAAAGGTCTACTGTGTTCCCTCCCAGGTGAAGGCAAATCAGGATTTCTCCTCCTCCCTTAGGGGAATCATAAAAAAACATGTCCTTGACATCTAGTGGCCATCCAGGAGTGAACTGCAGGGTCATAATGCAAGCGATTTCTACCCCACAGCTCTGGAAACTCCACATGTGACCTCTGGGCAGGCACCACCGCCTGCCCGCTAATATATCAAATCCCAGTATATTCCTCTTGGAAGGGCTTAGAGCCACCTCCACAGCTGTCGTCCCATTTTCCCCAGGCACCCAAACCTGAGTTTGAGCTGTGGACATTTTTCAGCTGCACCCGTTACCCCTGTTATAGTTATAGCTTTCCTGGAGGGTTTAAATCCTTGCTGCTCAGCTTGTTGCTTATTTGAGACGCTGTACCAATTAAAAACTCCAAATTTACTTGCTTTGGACCCACGGGAATATGTATGTAAGGTTCCCTGTTAGCAGACCATTGGCAAGAATTCACCATGCAGAGTGAGCAGCCCAAACCCCACACCACGGCCTCTAGGTTTTTTAACCCCTTCGGTTCCTCTTGCAGGGGTGCAGAAGGGTTAACTGAGCACTCCTGCAGAGGACATATGGTGGCCGGTGTTTCTCCCCATCTCTCATATTCGCCTCTAGCAATATCACCAGTGATTGAATGTGGAGGGTAGGGATTTTGTGCAACGCTGCCCGGGGTGCACCCAGCGCTATCACTTTTTGTCATAGGCTGTTCCTGCCTGGATTGTAGGGTTGTCCCAGATTACCTTAGAGGGTTCAAACTCCTGGTGGGTGGTCAGGTCAGGATGAGGTTTGTGACTGACTTGTTGTGTGTGAGTGGATTCTGAGGGCTTGCCAATTACATTCTATAGGCCCCTGAATCCTTTTTCTGAAAGCATGGACATTTGTCTTTAAAGTGTCCAGTAGCCCTTTAACGAGCAGACTAAGGGGTTCGCAGTCCACCGGTGCAGTAATCAAGAACCCGTACCTCCCCCTCTCATTCATGGCCTGGACGCAGGTGGCCTTTTGTACTCTTTCCGCTAGCTCCGATAATCCTTTTACCCAGAGAGCAGCAGGCTCCCCTTGCTCTTTGGGGTGCACACCCCCAGCCCAATTCGCCACTTGGGAAGCAATCGACTGGTTGCCTGGTGGCCTGTCACTCAGAAGCACTCTGGGACCCCCAAACCCTGAGGCCACGTCATCACTTAGCAGTATCCAATCTCCTACGGTTAAAGATGCTCTCCACAGATACTTGGTTTCAGTTTCACCTACCTGAGAAAACCTGTCCTCAGCTCATTGAGCACAGACCCCCACCAGGGCTGGTGCGGGAAGGGCTCGAGGGTTCCCACCACGCGATTCCATTTGTCACTCTCTCTTAATGAAAGGAAGCACCTCCTTTTCCTCCAATTTCTTCATTTTACCAGAACTATTTTCATCAGTGTCTCCCCTTGTGTCCCCATCTGAATTCTCAGGGTCTGTGCCTGTGATTAACTTCTGGGTTTGACAGCACTATGGGATTTTTTGTCTGGGTTAACAAGACCTCAATCAACACACACGTCAGCTCCTTTTCTTTCCTCAGTTCTCTCTGTAAACAATCTACTTTTGATTCCAACATTTTGGAACGGTCCTGTGCCCAAACTGAACAGGCACGCAGACAGCACATGTAGTCACCTTATCTGTGCCACCCCAAAATGTTACAGGACTTGCTTCCAGCCTTTCCACAACCACCACTTCTCCCTTGCCCGTTCTTCTTCTAGGGGAGAAGGTGCACTGTTGTGCCACCGTAGTAATTCCATAGACTCCACAGAGTATGATGTTTGATATCAAGCAAGTGCTACTCTGAAGGCAGAGGAATTGCTTCAGTGTTACAGCATTATAAATGAGAGCAAGAATTGCACCTAGGCACATTTAGGAGCATCTCTGCTCCTAGCTCTCGAATAACAGATATGTGCCTGGTCCAAGTAAAAATCCAAATAAAGATTCATTTTCTCTGTCTAACAAATCTAATGTGATATTCACTGTCCAAGATACGACATTCGAAACAGGACACAGTCAGAGGGATGTAGTGTGTTTCACACTGAAGATCCTCACCTCAACCACAGCAACATCTGCATGACTTGCAGATGATGACGCAATTGTATGGCTGACTAGGGCTTTCTGTAAGAAGGTGAAGATGTTAAGAATCTTCTTAATATATTAAAAAACTTCTTAATATATTCTTAATTATTCTTAATATCTTTGGCATTGCAAGGTGGATGGACATTGAAGATTCTCACAAGCTTGGCTGTAGATACCTGAGCAATTTCCAGGCAGATGCATGTATTCATCTTTATGTTTGAAGTGGAGTTGAAAAGATACATTTAACCAAATAGAAACAGAAGGGGGCCAATTGAAGTATACACACGTATGTATTGTAACCCAGTGGTACATTTATATTTGGTGAATTCTGGCTTTTTTGATAGCCAGTTTAATCACAGACCTTTTTTGTCTTGCAGATACATGACATTTAAAACCGGCTCTGACTGCTTTGATGTAGGAGTAATATCTCAGATCTTTTATTTTCCTTATTTCCTCCTCTATGCTTTGATTCTTCTCTTTTTTATATGCCTTTCTCCGATTAAGAATATTCTTTAATTAATATTATGCTATTATTAAAATGTACATACATTTCTGAATGAATTAGCAAATATTAAAAATTGCTGCATGATTAAACTAAGACTAATAGAGATAATTTCACCTTGCAAGATGGCATATGGCCGGTCTGGCTCTTCTGGATGCCCAGAATGTAAAATTGTTCCTGCAGATTTCAAGTGTCAGTGACAGGGGTGCTGTGCTATCTGTACCCAGGCGCTCGAGGGCCCTGACAGAGCCAGTGACAGAGGCAAGGACATCTTCGCAGCTGGGCAGATTTCTGCATGTTGTTGGAGAGGCTTTTGCATAGATATGTGGGGAAATAATTTCCACAAGTGGCAAAATGATTGGGACAGTAATACAGAAATAATTTCCTCTGCTCACAAAAGGTTATTCTAAACTGGGGTTGAATGGGGCCCAGGAGTCTTACCATATGGCTTCTCTTATGGTCTTTCTGTGTCTTTGTGTCTATTTAAAACATTAGTGAGGAAGAGCCTTTGAGTGAAGCATTTCTCTTTCATGCAGCCCACTTCTTCCAAGCACTAAATATTTCACCTAGCGCAATGTAACCATGGTAGCGTGGCAAGAACCTTGACTTTTTGGCCCTGAAATCTTAAAGAAACAAAGCAATGAACAGAAAGAAGATAGCCCAAACACTGTGAAATCATAGAATCACAGAATGATTTGGGTTGGAAGGGACCTTAAAGATCAACTGGTTCTAATCCCCCTGCTGTGGATAGGGACACCTTTGACTAGACCAGGTTGCTCAAAGCCCCATCCAACCTGGTCTTGAACACTGCCAGGGATGGGGCATCCACAGATTCTCTGGGCAACCTGTTCCAGTGCCTCACCACCCTCACAGTGAAAAATTTCTTCCTAATACCTGATCTAAATCTACCCTCTTTCAGTTTAAAGCCCTTACCCCTTGTCCTGTTACTACACTCCCTGATAAAGGGTCCCTCCCCATTTTTCCTTTAGGCCCACTTCAAGAACTGTAAGGCTGCTATAAGGTCTCCCCAGTGCCTTATCTTCTGTAGGCTGAACAATCCCAAATGCTCAGCTGCTACCAAAGGTCTTTCTGTGTTGATAGCACCTTGCTCTTGTGAGGTGATTTCCCAATACAACGGAGTGGGTAGAATATTACGTTTTGATTTTTCAGATGCAGGAAGGTCACATTTGGGGTTTATGGCAAAGCTGGTAGAAGCTCCCTTGAGGCCAGTGTGGAGACAACACCTGGAGCTGCTTGTAGTGTTTATTACCAAATCTGAAGGAGTCACTCAGAGGAGGAAGTGCTGCGTTATTTTCAGATGAATGGGTGCCCCCTGCTATAGGAGAACTAAAAGTACCCTACTTATCACCCTGCATCTCTTGGGCTCTCCCTCTGGCTATGCTTCTATGTAGAAGCACACTGAAAACATCAAGCCTCACTCCGTCCTCTGTATTTTCAAAAGCCATTAATATGAAATGAGAACCGCTTGGTGCCATCATTTAGGAGAGAGCATATATATAAAAAATATGTCTATAGTCAATGGAGGCAACGGAGTCTTTGAGGATGGATATATTTTGGACATCTTTTGGGCGCTTCCATTAGGCACATCACAAATGCCCATTCTAGGCAGCTAGCTCAGGTGTACACTTGACCAGGAAAATCCTATCCACTGTCTGCACAAGTAAGTATTTCTCAGGAGAATGCGGAGCTATTAGTTTGAGGAAAATTTTGAGGTTGTGATATCTGTTTCTATCTCAGTGTGGAGCAAAAAAACCCATATAGATATTTTTATTTATTAAAGGGAAATTATGGACTTTGTGTAGCCAGAATGACCCTGCAGCCAGGATACTTCAGTGGGATGTGAGAGAGAGATGAGAGAGATATGGGCTTAGCCTGATTCAGGGAAGGCTTAAACCTGGGAAAAACTGTAGTTCTGAAATAATCTCTCCTGGAAGTTGCAGTTTGGATAGTTCATGTTGCCTTAGGTTCTGCAGGTCAAGCTCCTTATTTACTCCATAATGTCCTGAAGTCTTCTCTTGGTGAATGGAACTGGCACACACACGGAGTCTCTTGTTATAGGGAGATCTGTTCTACTCAGAGGAAAAACTGAAAGTGGTATCACTATACCACAGCATCCATGAAATTTTAGGGCAGGATGGAAAAAAATATTTTTAGTGTGAACATGAACGCTTTGGTTTTCTGGAGGAAATGGCACTACCAATTAATAGAATAGGCCTCTACATTTTGGTAGAAAAGATACCTTAATTAAAAGTTCATTGAACTGAAGATCTATTTGACCCCAAAGAATAGCTTTCAATCACATGGACTTCGGAATTCTATCTGCTCATGTTTTTGTCAGAAGAAGATACATTGCAGTCAGACTAATTCAGTGTTGACATGATCATTTCACCTGTCTGTTGTGATTACTCTGCATTTCAGCCTGAACATGGCAATTCCAATGACATGAACAAAATGTAGTGTGGGCCAAATGTGCATGTATACACTGCTAAGTATGTGCAGATGGATTGTATGCCGCTCCACAGTGACAAAGGCTTGGATCCCCGTGAAAAAATGGCTGAAGAAAACTTACCTTGGAAAGAAAACTCACCTTGGAAAGAAAACTCACCTTAATATTACACAGGGTGTGATACAAATTTGTGAAAAATACAAACAGGAATGTTAACCAAGTGCAGGATCAAAATTGGCAATGCAGGTAGTCTGAATGGTGAATTATTCTTCTGCATGAAGGGTTGTTAAGGGTCGAGGGACCGATATACCTCGATGTACCTTAACGGAATCCCTCCGTCCTGATAGGAAGGGATTTAATAGGGAAAGGAAGAAATTCACACCTTGGTCTATTCGGATAGCTGAAACAAACTTTAATATAGATATATATATTGCCACACAACTATATTCTATATGTATATGCTTACAAACCAAAAGGGAAAGGAGGGGGATTGAAAAAGAAAGGGAGAGGGAAAAAAAAAAAGAACCGAAAGTACTGAATGTCCTATGTTTATAAACAATCTGTATTTCTCAAGGTCGAAGCTCTGGCTGGCCTTCTGGGCAGGCAGCCGAACAACGAGATAACTGTGAAAGAAAACTTTGGTTCGCTGTGGTAGAATTAGATTCCTCTCGCACTGGGGGGGGGGGGGCACGGGCACCGGCACCC
>NW_010388933.1:10635-22098 GCF_000710305.1 Buceros rhinoceros silvestris | reverse complement strand
AGGTCGGTTGGTGGGAGGATTCAGCTCCCTGTGTGTTGCTTCCCGGGACCTCGACGAGCGATCCGGGGGATGCAGGCAGACCTTCGGGCTTTCGGCTCAACTCGGCAGCCGGCAGTCTGGACGCAGCCTGCTCGGGCCTAGCAGGCCTGGCTTCGGCAGAGCAGGGCCGTGGGAGGAGGTGCTCTCTGGTCTGAGTGCGGAAGTCCGAGAGAGGGAGGTGCTCCCTGCGTGTTGCTTTATAACCTTAACACGTAACAGGGCATCTGGCCCTCTTTTGACCAATTAAATGTGGGGTTAAAGTACATGCAGGGAATGATTACATTGGACCAGAACTCAAAACAAGGAAGTCTAGCCCAAACCGGGACAAGGGTGATCATCAATCGCTGTTGGTTCTTTAGACAAGCTACGTTTAAAAACTGATTTATTATAGAACTATGGATAGTGATGGATGAGTTCCCTTTTCACTAGTTATTAAGGATCCATTTCACTGTGCCTTTCTGGCTGTGCAGTCTGACCTCAAGAAGCACCCATCATGGGATAACATTTACTAATTTTCCCTACTACAGCCCACAAGACTTTGTCCTGCCTGAGTTTGGTTAAAAGTTTTGTTCCATTGCTTTGTATTAAGCCTGGGAATTGTCAAGGTGGTTTATTCTTTTCATTCGAACATTCCTGTTGGTTCGTTTGCACAACGCAAACTGCATCCTGAGTTCCACACCGTGGTACAGGTGTATGGGAGGCTATGTTTTCATATGCTTGCTTCTTTCCACTGATCTGTTTTAGAGGCAAGTAATATTGCAGTCAAGAAGACTGTCAAGAAGATAAATTTTTCAATTAGATTTGCCAGATGGCTGAGCTTGACTACGACGGCCTAATTTCAGGTTCTGTCAATAGAGCTGTCCTGGTTTTGCTGGGACAGAATCATAGGCCAGCCATGGTCTGCAGGCCGTTAGTAGTTTTGAGTCAACCTGAGGCAGCTGACCTGAGCTGGCTCACAGGTCTATCCCATACCATAAACATCATGCTCAGTATAAAGGGGGAAGTTTGCTGAGGATGGAGGGTGTTCTGCTTGGGGACCTCCTGGTGTTGCTTTTCCTCATCCCTGGAGGGGCTTCCTTACCTTTCTGTGTTCCTGCTTATTGACTGAGGTCCTGCTTAATGACTGAGGTACATTTGCTGGGCTGGGTGTAACTATATATACTTTACATTGGCATTTGGTATTAGTTTGTCTGTTTCATTAAATCTGTTTTCATTTCAACTTGCAGGTCTCCTCTCCTTTCCCTGATCCCTCTTCTCTGCAGTGGAGGGGTCATCAGGTGCTATAGAGCAGCTGCTTTATTTTAGCTCCAGATACAGGCTAAACATAGACAAGAACATAACCAGATTACCAAAAATCCAGGCTGCTGGTTCCTCACACTGCCTCACACAAAGTTGGCAGCGGTGGGGTTTGGGTTGCCTGTCTGGCTTTGGGACTGGCCAAGACTATGCTCACACTTCTTTGTTGTGATTCTTTTCCGGCTGCTAAGGTGGTATTTTTACTATTCACTTCCCACCCACTGCCTTCTGTTCCTTTTTGATAAAGAAAGATAGCCTTCAAATAAAAAAGAAAAGAAAAAAATCATATTCATCACCACCTCTATTTGTCATTCGGCATCAAACTCTGGGCCCCAGGGGTTGTAATTCAGCCTCTGGCATTCAGCATTAGAAGCATTTATAGGTGCTGCTCAAGAAGTTAAAGAAATGCTTCTTGCTGGACCACTTGGTTGAGCAAGAGGAAGGTGTAGGAAGAGAACACCTGCTAGTTAGTTGTCATATTGGTAGTGTGGCCATGAAACTCCCAAGGTACAAGGGAAGTTAGGATAAAAGGGGAAATGGGAGTAAAGGCTTTTATGAGACCAGCTGATAGAATTGGAGGAAGTGGAAAAGCATATGAGATTGAATTCCTTTAGAAAGTGATTAGTAACCTCCTAGTCATTTGGGAAACCGTGAAATCCGATCAATGTCCTACCTTCCAAGAAAAGGGGCAGCTTAATGGAAAAAAATTATATAGCAAACTTTGACTCACAGGTATTCAAAGGACATTTTCTCCATGGCTATTTCCTTTCTTGCCTAGTGAGAACACTAATAGCTTGACTGCGGCATAAATACCAGCAGACTCCAAAGGGCTCAGTCTTTTGAAAACTGACACTGCGAGAGATCACACAGCTGTTCTTAACCACACCTCCACAGTGCTCCAAGTGGATCTGGGGCTACATGTAATAAACTCCTGTTGATAAATTAGGGTGTTATCATCAAACTTGGGATTTTTTTCCTCAGCTGTGAGGTGCTTCTGCTGGGAGGAGAGGGGGCTTGGCAGGAAAGGGTGCAGGCTTATGAAAACTGAGCAGTTAGCAGCGTCCATCCCCCCGACACTGGACCTGGAGCCGGGCTAACAGCACTATGCAAGTGCTGTCCCTAACCAAGTTACAAAATGAGGTTTGATGATGCACCCTTTCTGCTTCTGGCGAGGCACACCTCAAACCGGCTCAGTAGTACCCAGGTTCCAATTTAATGGAAAATGTGCTGAAGGGCAAAACTCTGTGAGGGTTGATTTCAACACATCGTAAACTCAGTCTTCTAATTACAGGGCTGTAAGAAAAGGTTAAAAGCAAAAAACCACAAACACATCTATGGCCTAAACTGAAGACCAGCTCTTTTTGCCCAGTTCTTCCACTCCAACCAGCTCTTAAGGCTGGGACCTCAGCACTGACAGTGCCACCCCTTCCTCTCACAGTTGCCCCGTGTCTCAGCCCTCAGCAGGTTTAGAAGAGGTAGTTGTCCATCTCCCCTGGCATTGCCTGCTCCAGACAGTTTCCTCCACAGGCAAGTCAGAGATGAGCATTGTGGCATTTGTGCAGCTGCCTCTCTGCCTCCCTGTTTTCCACGAGATTCTTAACTGTGTGAGGTTTTTGTGGAAAGGATGTTGGGAAATTCAGGACACCAGCTGAGATGTGGTCACAGCTACCTGCATGCACTGGTCTTGAGCCCAGTTTTCTCACTGTAAACTCTATGTCAGACAGTGATGAGGAGATGGGGGAACCCTGCACATGTCTCTTTGTTTTATGTTAAGCGTCTTCAGCAGAGAGGAAAGAAAGTCAAAGAGGGATGAAGCTTTAGAACGGGAGATGCCATAGTTTTCAGGGAAGCTGGTGAGACAGGGGTATTTTAGAACTTTTCCTCAGACTGCTCATGTCTTTTTCCTCTTGAAATAGCCTTTCATCCAGAGATAAATGGTTATGGACAGGTATTCAAGGTTTTCCAGGCAACCACTATACGGGTCAGCATAAAAAGAAACATGGTGATGTATTACAGGGCCTCATTTGCCAAGGTGGTCTTTTTTTCTTCCTAGAACTTGCTTTTGATCTCTTTGATATATTCATTCCTCAGCATCTGAGTGGTTCTTCTGTGGCTTTGCATTGGGACTATTGTCCTCACCTGCAGTAGTTTAAAAAATAATTACTGTCATTGAATTTCACAGGAGTGGTTAAGGCAGGATTAGATGGAAGGCTTTTGATTTTAGGACTGTGGCTAATTCCCAAAGTTTTAGTTCCCCTGAGGCAAGCTCTGAGTTTCAGGCTCAGCTGAGCCCTAAAATTCGAGTCTAACCTGAACAGCCTGGCAGGTCTTCCCTGATTTTGCTGTAAAGATACAGAACAGGATGGACTTCTTCAAACCTACACCAAGCTTTGTTCCCAGGAGCTCACAAGCTCCAGCCAAACTCTCCCTAATCCTGGAATGTATTTTGAGTTCACAGCATGGCACATCTGAGTTCATGTATAGCTTCCCATTTTTTTGCCTCTCCTGCTTATCCTTTTTAACTTTTTGAGGCAGAATTCTTCTGCCTTTGTCAGTGTCACCTTCGTCAGTGCCCTAAGTCAAACAGAAGCCACTTGAAGGTGGCTATTGCAGCACTGAGCCTGCATTGATCGGCCCTGGCAATAAGCAGCCTGCACTGATTTAAGATCCACACTGTGCTTCATACTAGAGCTACACAGCTGCTAGTAGGCTACGAGTTAAAGTAGAGCTTGGTTGCTTGTGCTTGAAAGCATAATCTGGGTCAGCAGTAAGTAATAACTCCTTGAGGATGCTGACTTTTCAAGCTGGGTGTTCTCAGAATAAATAACTAACATCACATCCTCCTTGAACTGACCTGCTAGCATCTACTTGAAGGTGCAGCTGGTGCAGTACGTGGTGCAACCATGCCTGCTTTCCAGGTACTGTGCTGGCTGGAGCTACAGCAGGGTCCAGCTCTGCAGTGTGGGGTTGTTCGGTCTTTGGGACGTTAGTTTCCCTGCTTGCTGAGATGAAGTGGGACTGTGTTTGCTAGGAACATGAAAGGGGATTTTGGGAGGGGATAGTCGCCTTACATACTATCAGTTTGTAGAACTCCCATCTCCCCATGCTCTCACTGATACACTGATGCTCACTTTTCATGGCTAAAATAGAAAACCAAACCTTTTACAAAGAAACGTGTGGAGGGGGAGTGAATTCAGGTAACGCAATGAATGCAGATGGGCAATATAGATGAAAACGTTTTGTTTTCTTTCTATTGTTCTTCATGTTTTTCATCTCCTCTGCCTGTCTGCAGAGCCTGGCTTTGTTCTGAAAGTCTTTTCACATGTACTACATTCATTTAGCACCCACAGATGCTGCCTATTTATTCTTTCCTGTTGTTTTCATTGATCTAACATGAAAGTTACCTTGAACTGAAAGAGCCTTGCCCTTGCTAGGTGTGCAAAGTATTAAAAAATATAAAGATAATCATACAAAATACAGGGCTAGGCAAGTTTTTGTAGGAGGTCATGGATACTGAACCTGTCCTCAAAAAGGCAAGAGGCCAGTGGATTGAATAGATAAATCATAGAATGGTGGCAGACTAGATGCCAAGGCAGGGTGTGTTATACTTTTCAGGATTTATTTTGGTACCCATTTTTTCCTGAGCAGAGGCATATTTGGGTACTTACTGACCAGTTTATCATTCACATTAAGACAGGTGACATGGGATTGTTATGTAATTTGCCTCTGGATAAATTATAAGAGGTATATCACCAGATAAAAAATCTTTCACAAGAGAGTTCCTGCCAAGTTTACCTATCTTTTATGCAGCTGCTTTACAGATGAAGGAAACTCAGACCCTTCCTTACCAAACAAGAGACAGCACTTCAACTTCACAGCTTGGTGTTGAGTGCTTAAATATTTTTTGGCTCATGAGTTTAAAACTAGGTTTTCAGACAATTACATTGCGAGTGTGCCTGCAGTGCTGGCAGCTGAGTGTTGGTCTGTTTGTTCTCCTAATTAAATGTATGGCTAAACGCATTTAGCAATGTTAACGCTGGCTGGGACAAGTGGTGCTGTGCTTGCTTGTCCCATGCAGCTCTGCCAGCCCTTGTGGTCAGAGCAGCTACACACTGTCATTGTGTGCTTTTATCTCGAGCACAAAAGCTACGCACAGACTTCCTTCAGGTCTTCCTTGAAATAATTAATTTTCTTTGCCTCTTCTTTCTCGTTTTTGTACTATGGAATCTTTGGCTTAATTCTGTCTTTAAGAGCAGCACAAGATTGCATCTTTTACTGCCACAGAGAAATGGGTTACACTCAAGGGAAAAGCTTAAGAGGATGAGCTTTTTAAATGGCACAAAAGAGCAAAGCCCCATCTTTTTCTGTAGTTGGTGGGTGTTTTGGGCATCCTTTCTCCTGTAAATACGCGACACTGTGCAGGGTGGAATCTGGTCCACTGAGACGAATCTTCCTAGTGACAAGCTGGTGGCTGATTAGTAACTCATGGCCCATTTTTCTCCCTTTTCCAAGCCTACCCATCCTGTACTGCTTAAAAAGAGATCAATGCATTCATATGACCAGTCTGATCAATTTTAGCCATAACCTGCACAATTTGATCACAAAAACCTTGAAGTTCACAGCTTGCCAAAGCACTGAACACAGTATTTCTCACCTCCCACCATCGATTGTGTCTCCCACTGGAAGTTTTGTTCCTGTATATATGTGACCTTGTAGATTTGTGGTTTACATGTGCTTTGGCAAGCACATTTTAACCTCAAAGAACCCAGGGAGAAGCTGAGAACTCAAATCCACTCCTTCACAGAAACTGGCAAAGACAGATCTGAGAATACTTGTGCAGTTGCTTGGGTGGAGTAGGTAATAAAAAAGAAAGGTTTCTTTTATAAGACATTGTATCTACGTGCACATGTACTGCTGTTTTGCCATTTTGCCTTTTTCCCCTGGAATTAGATGAGTACTTCTGCAAGGCCTTGGGTCTTCTTATAAGCTATATAGTACCGAGCTCAAGAGCACGGCACTTACATTTCCAGTGTTGGTCCCAGATAACTTTAAGGAGTTGTTGTTAAAGGCACCCTGGACACCAATATATGTGAATTCAGTTAATTCCCATAATATTCACCTGGTACTTATGACTACATAATACTTTAAAACTCTCTCATTTGTGACCTAAGTAAGTTTTTTATATGAACTAAAATGAGCAAAAGAAAGTTAGCCAAGTCAGTGGCATGACCCATTCTTGTCACCGTTAATCTGAGAGCTGAACTCTAAACACCACCGCTTGGTGAGGAGTATGAGTGTGTCCGTGATAGAGATTTAGCATCTAACTGAGTTGAGCGGGAGGAAAATCCAGTAATTCAGGATGTAGATGCGATGCTTATGAATACTGTAGCCCCAAATATGCTTCCAGTGTAAGTCTAAATAAATTAGAGAACTTCATAGATCTCTATTTTTTTCCTTTACAGACATGCAGAACTGAAACAAACAGGATGAAGTCCAGCTGCCTAGACACATCTGTCCAGTGCTAGCTGGTTCAAACTGGCATATATGGCATAAGACTTATGGAAGGCTTATTTGGTCTGGCCACTAGATACTGGGTGAGATAATCCATAGCACCTAAAATAGCGCTGAGCCCTGTCAGCGAAGTCATTCCCTCTGGTGAATACTGCAGGAGAAGCTTAGGTTTGTGCGTTTACATCTGTCAAGGGTTAGATGGACAATATCCATTAACTTTTATAGCCACATGATTACGTGAAGAGTGGAAGAAATAATTTTGTGCTTAGAAATCTTTAGAAACCAAAGGCCCATCTAGTGATACCAAGACGTGCCACAAAAAAATCTAATGAAAAATATTTTCTGAGCTGCTGCCCAGAAAGTCATCAGGAGAACACTGCAAGGTACATTGAAATAACATTAAACTCTACACAATAGTCAAAAATTACATAAAAACATACCTATCACCTTGAAACCAGCTGATTGCAAAGCCAGATCTTTTAGCTGGACAATAAAGAGAAAGGCTTCCAGGCTGAGGACATAGCACCTTTTTTAATCTGTAGCAACCTCCAGGTGGGTTCAGCTGTGCATTGAGTTTCATGCCCTGTCAGTGCCATTCTCCCTTGCTGGCCCGCTTTCGTACTTTACATGTTCGGTCTCTTTGTTGACACAGTACTTCACCAGTGGAAGAAAGAAGCCCCCATAGCTCTTTTCTCCCACCTGCATGGCAAAGCAAATGAGAAAGGGATCTTCTCTCTTAGATGAGAGTGCTGTTTGCTTGCAGTTGCATGTCCTGGGATATGGCAAGATGTCTAAAGAGGCAGGCACTTACAGAGACGTTCAAAAATATTTATTCCTTGCTGATTTAAGTAGCTGCTGCTCCTGAAAACCCCACTGTCGTGACATGAAACGGAGCTTGTATCCGGAGCTGGAACAAAACGCTCGAACGCCAATGTGGTGTGTAGCGTGACTCGTTTATTGTTTACATTACATCCCAATTTATAGACTCTTGTCCACTCGACTAACTACATGGTGATTGGATAGTGACTCTGTTACACAGACAGCACACATCTCTTAAAGCACTATAATTGGTTCAGAGGGATTATATCCCACGTGGTGAGTGTTTTGGGTAGAATTAACAAACAAGGCCAGTAGAGATATAATTTCCCACACGATAACACTGCAGCTGGGTTTCGGCCGCTAAGTTTCCCAGGGAAAGTAGCATATTTTCGTAGTTCCAATTTCTGCTAGAAAAATACACCAACATCCCACAAAATGTGTAAGTAACCCTAAAACTCTGGCCCAGGGCTCCCTCCAAGGTCATGTAACTTGAGGGTGTTGGTGCCAGGCAGCACCCAAGGACTGTACTGGCTGCCTGAGCCTAGCTGAAGCCAGAGCTTGCCCTGCTGAATCATTATGACATGAGGGGACAAAAACCCCCAATCACCCTAGTTTGGACTCTCTTTGGACACAAAGAGTTTGTGGAGTAAGACTTGAGGTGGGAAGAGGGGGTTGTTTGCAATCGTTTTATTTCATTACTTCGATCTCGAAGGCGAGGCGACAGTGCCATTTACACTGAGCCACAGCTGTCCTTCCCAGCACCTGAATTTTTTGTTGTGCATTGTAGCAAATGGGAGGTATTCCATATAGTGAACTCAAGTTTTCCTTTAATCTAACACCCTCTACTGTTCACTCCTGCATACGATGAAGGAACTAAATGTAGCCACAATTAAAGTGACTATGGACTTGTGACCTACATTGATTTCTAGATTACTGTCCTAATTTTATTTTTGTTATTCTTTGAAACTAGTACAGCAGTGATTTTAGTCACCTGACCTACCACTGTACATCTTTCAGAAAAAACAACATGCACAAATGTTACTTTTCAACAGTTTTCATGTCATATACAGCTTTGGGATTTATTTTAAAAAATATTTGCAATTCCTGCAGTGCCAAGAACGGCCTGATCACTCTTTGATGCTGTTGAACATTGGGGCCTTAGTTTAGCAATCAGAAGTTTTTCTTATTTTTCTTATTTTTTTAATGCTATATTTTTATTTGACATAGTTATGGAAGTTGAATGGAGTTTTGTTGTGACTACTTGTCACATTAAAGGTAGGAGTTTGGCAATTGCCTGCCAGAGCCCAAAAGGGCTTGCACTGAAACAGTGTTTCAAAGCCAATAGAAATAATAGAAGTTTATTAAAGTGACAGATATCATAACAGATTCAGAACTGCCCTGGATAAACGCACTTACTGCAATAGGATAGTAGCTAGTGTGTAATAGTAACGCTAGCAAAAAGAAAACCAGCCCAGGTATTTTCACCGTGTGGTGAGAGCACAATCCTTGCCAAGAAGGCGACCCTCTCTTGGGTGGAGGAAGAGGAGTACAGCCCGTCGACCGTCTCTGCAAAGTCTTCAGTGTTTTACCCCCAGCCAGGCATTATCCCTCCTGGCTTTTTAAACCCTAACTCTGTTCGTCTCTACCTCTTAGGTGACATTTAGCACGATGTGGGTGGAGAGTTGAGTAACAGTTATACATGTTAGGCTTGTACTGCTTTTGGCTCATTAGCATATTGAGGGGTGTCAATTTAAACATTAGTTTTCCAGTTAATTAGGCAAAGGTCTTTGCTCAGAGACTAGGAGCTTCAGTATTTGTTTGCCACCTGCCATTAGCCAAAACAGTTCTGTCCTATGCCCAGAGGACTCCCTCCTTCAGCCATTACTTATGCCTACTCAAGGAATCTCTACTCCTAGAGATCTTGGAATCACAGAAATCTTGTGCTCACAAACTTTTTGTCCGTTTGTGCCGAATTCCCACAGTGGTGACTGCTCACTTTTCAGAAGTTTTGATTTTGGAGAAGACACTCCTTTTCTGTGTTTAAAGAGTCCAAGTGAATGAGTTGTTAGACTCTGAATTACCACGTAAACCAGACATCTGGACTTGCCTACCTCTGAATTACAGCCACACGCCATTCACCAGCTCCATGTACTGATCAGGCCATGCTTTGAGGATAAGATCAAGGCAAATGAAAAAGCCCTAGAATGGCATTTGTTTTGTTACTGGGAGAAGGGTGCTAAAACCGAAACGACTTAGTCCTTCTCTATGAAGGACAGCTACATGGCAGCGGAAGAGGCAGAAGAAACTGCTGAGCTCTCCTCTCCAGCCTCTCAGTAGCATCACACAAGTGTCTGAAGCTCAATTCTAGCCTACTTAGGCATAAAAATACCCAGCACATCATGAGTTCTAGCAATCCCCAATTCCCCTGACAAGAAAAAGGTTTAAAGATAACCTAACTTTGGGAATGCTATTTTCTAGGGGCATAAAACTTAACCTTCAGTGCTATTTTATACATGTAAGGCAATAAAAGGGGAGCTAACCTTTATGAACATCATCTTCCAAAACATTCCTTTCCCTCTCACCATTACCAGCATCAAATCAGCTGGTATTCGTTGTTCTAAGCGAAGGCAGGTGGAAACATGGTTCATTCTTATCAGTCACACAGGATTTTAGCAGGATTAATCTTGTGAGTTCTTCTGTTTTACTGCTGGCCTCTGAAGCAATTTCCAAAGACTCTCGCAGGTTTGCTGACTACCCAAAGTTTTCCCAGAGTTTCCGCTGTGTTGAAAAACAGAGGCCCCATCCTACCTGGGAAATAGCTTTCCCCAGTGGCAGCTGTGCTGCCATTTCTCATTTGACTTTCCAAGAGGCATCAGAAGATTAGTTGCAATCTCCTTGCAGACTGCTAATCCAGAGTGCTGCATGACAGTGCCTTGCTGTCCCTCTGAATATGACATGAAGTAGACAATAAGCAGAATAGCGTTCATAGGTGCTACAGTGATATTGGCAAAGATATACTGATACCTTTGCCTGAAGACCCACCGAACAGCTGTAACACCCCCAAGACAAGGCAATTCCACAGGCCTACTCAGGCCAAGAGGCACAAGGTGATGCATAGTCCTCCTCCTCATTCCTCGCACATGAGCAGCATCAACTTTCAAATTTGTGTTGTGCTGATAGTTCCTGCCGTGGAGGGTCTTTGGTCGCTGTATAAGATTTTAAGGTACGTTATTAGTTTGCTGTTAATAGTTTGCTCCTGTTGGTATGCAATAGGACAAGCTGGCCTGAAACTAGGATGATTTCATTGCTTGATGAATATATGTATCCTGATAAGCTGATAGGCTATGCCAGTCCATGTTAAGTTATCATGCCTTAACCATGTCTGTGTTTAAGTTAAAAGGAGTTAGGGTATAGGTAGCCTAGCACTCCCTCTACAAAAGAAGACCCGAACTCTCAGATAGCTTGTTTGTTTATACAAAGCTTGTATACAGTATGTTTTCACTGGCAAACATTTTTGGGTGTCTTTGCCTTTGTTACGTGTGGACATCTTGATATTGTAAAACAACAGTTCCCACCTGCCCCAGACAGCAGTGATGCTCGCTCTTTTAAAGCATTTCTTATTTCAGCACTTCACTCATCTAGCTGGTGAGAGCTGGGACTGGTCATGTCTGCCAGTGATACTGTAGCCTGAGTACTGCACGTCTGGCTGCAGCTTGTTCCCATGGAACCATGTTGGACTGCTGCTGCCCTCCTTTACTCTCCCATCTGCAGAAAGTCATATAAAACCAGTGCTGGATA
>NW_010388933.1:9438-10492 GCF_000710305.1 Buceros rhinoceros silvestris | reverse complement strand
GCAGGACTCAGCATTCTTTAGTGAAATACTGAACTTTCTGTTGCATTCTCAAATGCTTGCCTTCTGTGGCTATTATTAACACCAGTATTAGCGAGGCATACTTTATGCCTTGAGCCTTGCATACAGTAAATGTAAATACATGGTGTTGGCTAAAATAACTCCAAAGCAAAATAAAGAGGATAGGATTTTTTCTCCTCCTCTTTGCTCAGTGGTTGAGGTAAATCACTGCCTTCAGAGAGGAGGCATCAGACTGCTCAAAATGATGTTGAAATGAGGGTCAGCACATGGACACTCAGAGCTGTTGGCCCCGGTAGCCTTCCCATGCACTTTCTTTAGTTCTAGGTTTACAACTTGGCATAGTGCTTACAGAATGCACTTAGAGACCTACCACTCATCATTTGTCTAGGGTAACTCAGGACACAGCCCACCTCAGAGTCAGGGCAGACTGTTGTTAGCTTCCAAGTAAAGATATTTGTAAGTTCATGAAAGAGATATCTTTAATCTGTGATTACTGGCATTTGGCTGAAGATTGTCAGCTGAGTTTCCTCAGACCCATTAGTAAGGACCAGCAATGACAGCAGCTGCCTTCATAAAACTCAGTGAGAAAAGGTTTTAAGCCCCACTTTATATAAGTGTCTCTCCTTCCTTGTGCTTGCTGCTAATGGACAACAATTATGTGACTGAAACTGCCAATTTATTCTGTTTGGAGGAGTTGGGCTGTATCCCTATCAGTGCCTCAGGCCTGACTAGCATTCCCCTAGAGACAGCGGGATAGTTTTATCTTTGCAAAGAGATAGGATTGTCCTGAGAAGCAACATCAAAAAAATAAGTGTTCTTGTATATACTTACTATCCCAAGCTAGTCACCTGGGAAACATTAACAAGGCTGCATTTGCAATCATGTTTGTTTAAACAGAGCAGCATGAAAATTCAGAGGGAAGACTCCACAGCTCCCTGAGCATCTGTAGTGCTTCTGCACGGCTCACCGAGCCTACGTCTTCCTTCTGGCAGTTTGACTCACACAAGATGGTAAGAGAATTCACAGGCAGGCTTGC
>NW_010388933.1:2898-9309 GCF_000710305.1 Buceros rhinoceros silvestris | reverse complement strand
GCAGGAATTTCCACACCTCCCTTAGGCCATGAGCCATGTCCCCGCTGATCAGTGCCCATGTGCTCCCCATCCCTCAGGGCTCTCTTCTGACAGAGAACTGGGCACCACTGCATACCTGTTTTGCTGTGAAAAGCTCTGTAAACGGTCTGTGCTACATAAATGGTGCAGCTGAGTGCTCGCTTGGGCAACAGGCAGGAAGGTTCCTTACCTGTCTGTGTGTTGGCTGGCTCTTGTGCAAACGCCTCTATTTGCTGTGGCAGGAACACCGAAGGATATTAGAGGTTTTCTGTTCATTCCTTGGAAAGTTTAGCCTGTAGAGGCTTGCGTTGTGATTTTGCTTGTAAGCATGACTGGCTTTAGGTGGATACTAAGGCTTTCATTTCTGTGTAAAGGATTCAATCTCATTACACTGAAATGTGTGGGATGTTTTCTATTGATTTCAATGGGACATAGCAGCTGCTGTGCGTCCAGCATTTATTTTTATGCAAACCAAGGACAAACTCTTTCATTTTGGTTAAAAAAATTGCACACATCATTACCTTCCCCACAGTGGTGCAGGATAAGGTGAAATAAATAGAGTTCATTCACTTCTAATGAGGGCAACATGGAGTTTGCAGGGCAGAGCGCTGACCAGGTATGTATGTCCTTTTGCTTTTGTTTATCAGGGCATGTCTTGCTCTCGTGGGCATCGTTTCTGCAAATGGCTTGGCCGTGTTCTGTTTTCTGCGGTGGTCTGTTCCTCACAGGATTAGGCTGTTTCAGAACTGTGAAAATACCTATGATGTGGATTTCATGCGCTCCATTTGAACATCTGTCCCTTGTTCCTGGTTTGTTTTTTTTTAATCTTTTTGTCTTGTATTTGCATATGTGTGAACTGCATGGTTTTGTTCAGCTGAACTCCCCAGATTGTCTCCAAATCATAACTCAAGCTGTTTAAATTCGAGTGGCTTTTTAAGGCAGATCTAATCAGTGCTTCTCTTGGGAACAAAACCAAATGAGCTTTCCTCATGTTTGCAATTCAATCTAATTATTTCACAGATCTCTGTTCATTTAATTCCTCTGAAGTGGAACAGTCAGAAGAAATGGGCCAGAACTACAGTGCAAACAGGAAATTATGATTTCTCAGCCTGAGGAAAATGAGATTTTAAAATGCATTTATTTATTTTTATAAAGCCTTATTCTTCTTCCACACATCCTAGTAGTGCTTCATAGCAGAGCATTGCAGTTTGAGAGAACTGTTAGAATAATGTCAATGCCCGTCCCCACAGAACGGCATAGCCAAAGCTTCAGATACTGTAAATAAGCTCAGTTCTTTGATTGCCCTGGACCTCAACCAGTTTAGAGCAGCTGAGAACTTGAAGTTCACTGGAATGAAAGGATGAAGTACAATTTCTTGGATAATATCATTATCCAAGATATCCATTGATCACCTAACAGATTCAGAGGGAGACTTTTAGCAGTGCCACTAAACACTTTCTCCTTTTCGACGACAAAGAATGGTTATGAACCAGAATTTCTACTGTGACTATTGACCGTCTTCTGACTCTCCTCATGGTTTGGTTGTTCATTACAACAACACAAGTACTGCCTCAGCTAACTGAACAACTGGAGTTTATTCTCAGATGATTAATGCCAGGAATTGGCCTCAACATGTGGAAGAACAGCTCCAACATAATGTCTGCTTCCAGCTTGGGACCTGATTCAACTCGGTGAAATCAGTGAAACTGCACTTCCCATGACTGGTCTCAGCCCAAGCTATCAGAGAGCTGGGTGGGTCTGTGGAACAAAGGTCACAAGTCTCAGCTGGCTTGATCCTCAGATCTACTTTTTGCCTCGCAGATTAGACATTCTTCAAAATGCTGTCCTGCTGCTGCATGCAGGAGGACACTGCAGTGTACCTTGCAGCAAGTGATGGGTTTGGAATGCTCCCAGCCTTTTGCAGGCTCGTAGTTTCATTCTACGATGAAAACTCCTGTTGCAATCAGCTCCTGTTTTCTGGTGCATTTGGGAGAAGTTACTGCTGCATCATCTGTCTCTTTTTTTTTTTTTTTTACCCTCCTGATGATTAACCTGAAAGCTCACAAGCCAGCTGGTTCTGGAGTTAAAAGGAACTTCAGCGTGACAGACTAATTCTGGAGAAATGGAGAGCAGCTGAAGAAAGATACCTGTGTGAAATTCTTTCTTTCTCAGAAGATTGTCAAAGTGCATGTTATAAAAAAAGTGCAATTTATGGACTCAATAATTGTGACATTTTCCCTCCAGTTTGTTTCTTTTTTCAATTTTAAAGATAATCGCTCAAGATTATGTATAATTTTTATGGTCATTTAGCCATTGTGCTATTGGCAGTGCTTCTCTAACTAACAGGCATCTAATGAATACAGTAAAATGGACCTATTTAACGATGACAGCATGACATCAGAGGCAATTTCATTATATACAAGTAAAGGCAAATAACAAGACAATGTCTATAACACAGAAAAACAGGAAGGCTGTTTCCGCATTTTTTCTCCCAAAAATAGTCTAAGCCATGCAACTAACTTACTGAAGACAAAGATTTCCTGAAATGTATTGTGTGAAAAAAAGATTAATAGAAAAACTTTTTAAGCGTATCACCTCAGCTCACCAGCCATTTTCTAGCTGCTATAAAGCACAGATACTCACTCTGAATTGGTGCTGGAGAGACTCTATGTATCACGCCTTGAAGGAAGAAAGAGATACTGCAAAACTGGAACGGGAGAGCTCTAAGAAGAAAACTTCTCAGGGGAAGCCAAAGGAATGTGGACCCTTCATATCCCTTGGGCTGTGTAGAATGTTCCTGAGGCATCTGCTTTGTTGATTGATAAGGGGATAAAAACATTTCATTTTGTCAAGGTCTTTTGAACAGAGGTTACTAGCAAGGAAAGGCTCTGTTTTCAGGACACATGGCCTGATATTGTAGTTATTTGTAGAAATATATGCACAGTCCAAAGAAAGTTTTCTCAGTTCTCTTACTCAACTGTCAACTGGTCTTAAAAGTGGATGGAATAAGAATGAATTAAAAGGTTATTGGACTGCACTGACACTCAAGGACACGAGAGGCCTGCCACTTCTGAGGGAGCCGTTGCTCCTCAAGCCTCTGTTGGATAAGACTGTGAAGTGCTAGTTTTTGAGGTGAACTGCTGAGAAAACCTGCATGCAACAGAGAACTCTTTGATGCGAGTCGGGATTAGTAGTACTATCTTCCTGGTTACAGGATTTTTTCCTACTGGTCCTGGATGGTATGGGAAGGCAGAGGGCAGGCAGCATATGTGCGATTGCAGAAGTATGGCTGAAGGCACTGAGTGGAGTAAAGAAAATTGACATTTTAATGACAGGACAAGGAAATTAAGAAGGGACAGCTTAAGAGAGTAGTAGAAATTAGTTGCCTCTATGAAGGCAGACCCTTCTTAACATATCTCCGATGAGTACTTAAGGGTTAGAGCCACAGAGGTATTCAATTTCCAATGCCCAGGAGTCCAATGCCCATATCTGAGTGTGGAGACAGACCAGCATGCTTTGCCACAGGTCACAAAACCTTTTTCTCTCAGAGCCATTTCTCTAGGGAGCAATGTGTGCACTTAACCACTGGGCTGAGTTGCTGCCTGTGCTCAGTAGCTGAAGCATTATTCCTGGCAATGAAGAGACATTACTAGAGCTGTTCTGGTAATATTCATAAGCTGGCAAACGATTCTCACTTGAAAAACAGTAACTGAGTGAGGCACAGAAAGATTTGTGAAAAAGCAGAGTGACAGAATTCAGATCTTCTGCGGTCCAACTGGTGCCTTACTCAAAAGTCTCTTCTTCCTTCAAGGTATCCAGGAAGGAAATCCTGAGTGGCAGCAGGTGTCAGCTTGTGTTGGGTCTGGCTGGGATGGAGTTAATTTTCTCCCATAGCAGCCCCCTCATAGTGCTGTGCTTTGATTTTGTAGCTATAAAGCTGTTGATGACGTACCACTGTTTTGGCTGCTGCAGAGCAGTGATCCCACAGCATCAAGGCTGCCTCTCCAACTTTCCAGCCCCCACCAGTAGGCTGGGGTGGGCAAGATCTTGACCTAAATGGACCAAAGAGATATGTCTGCTGAACAATAAAAGCTAAGAGAAAGGAGGAGGGAAGGGGAATTCATTTTTAAGACATTTGTCTTACGGAGTGACCACTATGTGTACTATGTGTAGCCCCACTTTCTGGAAAGAGGCTGGACATTGCCTGCTGATGGGAAGCAGAGAAAAAAAAATCTTTCATTTTTCCTTCCCCATGCGGAGGAATCACATTGGAGAAGTTTGTGGAGAACTATCTCCTGTGGGTCAGACTCCACACTGGAGGAGAGGAAGAGAGCAAAGAGGAAAGAGCTTCATAGACAACATGTGATGAACTAACTGAAACCCCCATCCTCGTCCCCCTGTGCCACTGACGGGGAGGAGGTAGAGGATTCTGGAGTGAACTGGAGCCCAGGGAAGAAGGGATGGAAGTGGGGGAAGTTGTTTTTAAGATTTGGGATTATTTTTGATTACCATACTTTGACTTTTGGCAATAAATTAAACTGTTTTGCCTGTGACAATAATTGCTGAGTGATCTCCCTGTCCTTATCTCAACCCATGAGCCCTTCATTGTGTTTTTTTCTCCCCCTGTCCAGTGAGGAGAGCACCCAGCTTGGTGGGCACCTGGCAAACAGCCAAGGTCAACCCATCACACAGCTGCAGAGGCCTAGTAAAACAAGTTTCTAGATGGAAAGGCACTGATTATGTATAATTTAAACACCAGCACTTTCCTGGACTTAAAAATAGAGTAGGAAACTCTAAAAATGGGTATTATCAGCTAGGTTCTAATTTTATTAAAGTGAAGCTAAAATTAGATATACAGTGAATTCAGACTAAAAATCCAGAAAATAGAATTCTTGGCACAATAACAAAACAAGAAAATGTGAAAAAGAGGAGTAGATGGCCACAGCTGAATAGGGCCTTGAGGGTAAGTACGAGAAGTTCATGACATGAAAGGTGAAAGAAAACAAAAGGAAATACATGGACGGTGGACTGACAGCTGAGGAGTCTCACTTGAAAGCTGTAAAGAAGCTGGGAAAGAATAAACTGAGAAAGCAAGCTATGAGAGAGAAGACTGTTAATTAACCAGGCAGCGGAGGACCAAGGTATGAAAGACTGTAACATCAGGGTTGTTTTTTCTCTCCTCCCCGCCTCCCTTTATATTTTGAGGTGCTGCAACTCCAGATTTTCCCTTTCTTATTAATTATAATTTCCAGCTACAAACTATAACTGATGCTTTGCTTAATTGTGGACAGAGTGGAACAAAGCTGGTATTTAATTTGCATATAAAACTACAAAGTACTTTGTTAAAATTAGACATGGTAATTCCTGGTTGTGTTTTCAAGAGGCGTCTATCAGAGACCAATAATCTTAGGTCACTGAGTTAAATGATCAGTAGTGCCTTACTGAACATAACTATTTTGATGGATGATGTGTTGCAGCTGTCAGCATGTTGAACCTGCTTGTTGATGGCTCTAAGAGGATTGGTTTAATGATTGTACAAATGAAGCAATAGCTAAACTTGGAAAGCAAATGTCATGGCAATTAGGAATCTGTTGGAAAGAAGGAGTGTTTGTTCCCTGAATAAGCATGTTTTCACTTAAATCTAACAATTCAGAAAAAAGCGAAAAGTTATTTCTTTTTTCCTGTCATCTTCAACAGCTAGGGAACTGGTGTTGGAGTTCTGTGAACCTCTGCCACTAGCAGGTAGAATCGTGCTGGCGAACAGATTCAAATAAGAACATAATTAGCACATAGGAATAAATACGAGAACAGGAAATTGTGGACAAATGCAACTAAAGGACTCGGGATGGTTTTCTCTCTCTTAATGCCTACTATGTAGACAACGACTGGTGACAGTAAACAGCAATTGAATTTTTTGTCAGTTTACTGTGTGTGCTTCCTGCTGTTAGCCAAGTATGTTTACAGGGTTAGTGGTTCCATATCAATACTTATTTTCCTTTTGCCTGTGTAGCTTTAAATTTTAAATGTGTTTGTTCAATCTCTTTGGTTGATTATTTAGCAGAATTTAATTTACCAGCTTTGCAACTAGTTACATTTAATTTCAGATATAATTTCAAATATAATTACTAGCCACATCACCAAGCTGCCTTCAAAGAGGTATAGCCCTGATACCACTGTTTGGAATAGTCACGGACATTTAGAAAAGCAGTGCAGTTCATAAACCAGATTTTCATTTGGGTAAATTTACCCCAACCAAAAGCCTGTTCCAGCACCTTTACTGAATTAGCTGAACGCTGTGATGCTTACGAGTTGCACAAAGCCCTCAGCAGCGCCTGTGCCCCAGACACAAACGATGCAAGAGGACCAGAAGGAGGGGCAGCTGGTTCCGCAGCT
>NW_010388933.1:780-2812 GCF_000710305.1 Buceros rhinoceros silvestris | reverse complement strand
CCATGTGCCCCCCACCCCATGCCAGAGCAGGGAGAGCACTGGAGCCATTTTGATCTCCTCTTGCCTGGTCTCCAGCACGCACTTTGTATGTATGGTAGAAAGGGGCTCCTTTGACTTTACGTGTAATGAGCCCGTGTATAACCCTTCTTAAAACAGCAGCAAGTTTCAGCCACCTGTGGCTCTTCCTGGGAGTTTTTCAATGCCTGAATGATGTTTGCATCCTTTAGAACAGTGTTTCTGTTTCTTGCTGTAAGAAGCTTTGCTACCGCTTTGTCTCTTCTCTTCCCAACTAATCCCACCTTCCCTGATTTTCTTCCTCTTCTCATCTTTGCCATTCTTTACTCTCTCCAACAGCTTCATCCCTGCTTTGCTCTGTGTTTACCTCTGTTCCTGTAGTACTGCTTTAGTGAGGCAGGTCTTGCTTGCTGGACATCAAACGGTTTTATGGCATATTTTTCTCTGGGGTGGTCTGGAATGCTCTATCCCAGCTATTCTGTACTAGCAACAGCAATTGCTCTGAGCAGCTTCTCCTTGCAGATTGTTGCTTCAGTGGGAGAGTAGTTGGACTCTCTCAGCATTGTGCAGTGCTCTGTGAAGATGTACCCTGTTCCCCAGGGGAGCATTTAAATGGTCCCCAGTCATTTTGGAGCACGTGGTAGCAGACGGTCACCAGCTGATAAAATGTCAGTGAGCTGTTGGGAGCTTGACCCGGCTTTCTCTTTTACACTTACAATCAGTAGGAATAGTGACTGGAGGAATTCTGGCTTTGGTTAACAAGGCTGGTGTAGCTGGAAGCAGTCGCTGGCTAAGGACAGTTACATGCTAGAGGGGTGCGAAGGGTGGCACTGGTGGGAAACCAGTGGTTGTGATTTGGTACCAGTAACAGCTCTGCGGTTCCAGGTAGACCCTTGTCTGAAGGAAGAAACATGCAGCATCTCTTTGTGAATACAGTTTCTTGAAGTGGACAAAAAAGCTTCACATCCATTTGAAGAGTGGATACTGTTTTCCCTGGTACTACTACAAATTAGATTTTTCCAGAGGTTCTTGGTTTTGGTTTTTTTTTAATGTATTTGCTATGCAAATGCTTTTAGTGTAGAAGGTGCTGTTTGTCCTAAACCAACAGGGAAGCTTAATATTTCTTATGTCTTCAGTATATAATTTAACAACATACATAAAATAAAGAATATTGGTGTTAGAATTTTAGTTTTAATTAAGGCTTCTATCCCTCTACAGAACTGTAAGTGTAGGTTTAGTATTTCTACAGAGAATGATGAGTCCAGAAGGAACCCAGGAGGGAGGAAGGAAAACAATCAGTGTAGGCTGTATATTTATACACTGAGAAATCAACTTCCTGTTCTAAAATTGGTGTAATTCAGATTCACTGAAAATTTCAGACATAATCCATGTTTTTTAAAAAGTTGATATATTGCCAGTGCATTATTTCTTTGAATAGAAAATACTATTTTTAAACAAACATGCATGTTATGATAAATACTTAGATGAATTTAGTTAACATTGTTTTCCTTTACGAAACAGGGATTTAATTCTATGATATAAAAGACTTGAAGAGACTTAATCCTTTTACTAAAGAACATAAATTGAGGTAAGTTGAAGATGTATTACAACTTTAACATAGTGTTTTCTTAAAATTTTCTTACACCAGTACCACTGAATACTGTGACAGACCTTGGAAAGTGATGCATTCTAGCTGTGGACATTCATTTTTGACATCCTTATGTCATTTGGACATCCTTATTACCCAGATCCGGGACCTTTTGGAAACCTTCACAGCTTTTTCCTTCCCAGGCTTCCTTCACGTAGCAACCAGAACACGGGGCAAACTAGACCTTGTCGTAGTTTTGAAAACTACCAGGACCTGCAAAGGGCATGTTATTCATGTGTAGCACCTGAAAAGTGCAATGAGTGCTTGCGCCTTTTGAAGGGCAGCATCAACTGGGCACGTGGTGCACTCCTGGTCAGGTAGATCCCCTACCAGCACTTTCAGGACACTGCTCAGAGTTCTTCAGGGGTG
>NW_010388933.1:0-622 GCF_000710305.1 Buceros rhinoceros silvestris | reverse complement strand
CAGCAGGAAAGAAATGCTTTACAACTACTTTCTGCCTTCTTTTTTTCTGTTCTGATCCCCCAAAAACCTGTTACTGTGAAGACTGATGTGGCAACTGCATGAGAAAGATCTCAAGTTTCTGATGGTGTTTTAAGAGGTTTTTAGACATGGCCTTTTCTTCTCCTTAGTGCTTGTTGTGTGATATGGCTCATCTTTCTTATATAAAATTATTCTTAGTGAGGGCAGAGCAGTGAGTAACTTTGCCTCTCCATAAACCCAAGCACTTAAATGCATTCCTAGTGTCACGTTGTGTTCAATCCAGCTGAACTGATGTTATGCAGCGAAGTGCAGCGGCCTCTCAGTTAGGAATGACATGGCTTTTGCTGACTCGCTTTCCAGCTGAAGAATCATTTTGTGGAGCTTTCGTACACAGTCTTTCTTTCCAGCTTTTCCGAACCCTGCAAAAAGCAGAATCAGAATTGAAAAGGTGACGTTCAGGAGAGCGCAAAAGCCTTCAGGGAGCTTCAGAACAACCAGGTGAGGGAAGCAGGCTGCCTGGCACAGGCTGAGTCAGCGTGAAGGTGAGCTCCCTCCAGGAGGTCAGGGAGAGCGGGTCCGAGAACTGAAGCAGAAACCTATTCAG